>NC_057721.1:27869836-27946477 GCF_004010195.1 Chiloscyllium plagiosum
CTCCCCACCCCCCCCCTCCTCTAGCTTATCTCTCCACCCTTCAGGCTCTCTGCCTGTATTCCTGATTAAGGGTTTTTGCCCGAAACGTCGATTTTATTGCTCTTCGGATGCTGCCTGAACTGCTGTGCTTTTCCAGCACCATTCTAATCTAGACTAAAGAAATTGAGGGTTTGATTAAGAAAAAGAAGGAAGCATATGTTAGGAATAGACAGGATAGATCAAGTGAATCCTTAGAAGAGTATAAAGGCAGTAGAAGTATATTTAAGGGGGAAATCAGGAGGGCAGAAAAGGGACATGAGATAGCTTTGGCAAATAGAATTAAGGAGAAACCAAAGGATTTTTACAAATACATTAAGGGCTAAAGGAAATCAGACATAGTGTGTACAGTGGATCATATGATTATAGCCAATCAATGGCTAACTCAATAAATATAGCTGAGGAAGCCTAGAATCTGGTTCCCCATCCACCACCTAGCAAAACATTTACAGTGGATGCTATTAATGTCTGGAGCCCATCTGTGCACTTTAGATAGAAGCAAAGTTATTCGGAAAGAGACTACAGCTTAAAATGGGAAGAAAATAGAATACTGGTAGAAAATGTACTGAAACTATTACAAAAGTGTTCTGTGGTAGCAAGTAACATGAATCACGTTTTAGAGATTATTTAAACGTTAATGAGAAGTAAGAATACTAGGGTAATTCAGCCGATTTGTAAATCATTGATGTAACAGCATTTGGCAAACTGGGTGCAAATGTTTTGATAGAATGAATATTATTGCTATTCTCAGAACATGGAAGTGGGCCAACAAAATCTATTTGGAGCTATTGTATTGTTAAGAATGATTGAATACATTATACATTCTACCATTGAAAAATAGAAGGTTGAGAAGTGATGCGACTACTGTCTTTAATACCCTAAGCTGACTAGATAGCTCGTTGTGGTTGACACCATCATTAACAGGGATCAATCAACCTCCTTGCTTGGTTTCTTATTGTGTGCTTTTATCCAGCCAATCTCTAACCAGTTTCTCCCTTCACTTCAAAAAGGATGAGAAATAGAAATTTGGCATTATGGCAAATGCATAATTCTGGGGATCATATGCAGAGAGATTGGAACACATAATAAAAAATTGCACAGAACAGACAGCGCAATGAGAAAGGCATTAAAGGGAGAAAGATGAATCACAAAAACAGGGAATAACAAAAGTTGTGGGAAACCTTTATACAAGAAGCCCTTTTATATTTCTTTCCATAAGCACCACAAGTGAATAGCTTGCATTTGTGCTTGAAATAACAAGGCAATTATCTTACTGTGCCACAGAGAGCATGCTTTTTTCAATATTTGTTAAAGTGGTGAGTATTTACATTTCTAAAGGCAACTATAAATCACAAATATATCAAGTTGAACAAATATAAAGATAAACTCATCATATTAATGTTAAAGTTTATTCAACGACTAAAAACTCCTCAAAGCAGTTTCCCTCTACCTGTGAGCTGCAAAACATATGCATTGACATTCTGTATGGTTTGAGGAATTAGTACAAAGTTTGCAGTTGCATTTCATTTTTTTTCTGATTCCAGTGACTTGTTCCTGCACTAAAATGGCCCTAGACTATGTTCTATTCAATCTCTCTGCAATGACTTTCCATGCATATTTGTACAAGGCATTAATTTCCTGTTGTACTTCCAAAATGACACAACATTGAATGCCTTCTTGTCATATATACATATACCACAGTCCACTGTGGTCTAATGACGTTCACTGGAAGAATACTAGAATCAGTTATGTAATTATTAATATTCATGTACAAACATTCCATTATATAACTGTCACACATGTAGGCATTTAACTGGAACTTCCAGAATTCAACCAGTTAGAAAGATTGCAGCACACCAACAGCTGTGGCATCATAATTGTATGTAAATTGCACAATTAAAAGTGCATGTGACTGAACTGTGGCAAAAACACTATAATTAACATTTCATACATATCAAATTAAAGCTCTGATCGCAGATCTGCTGAAAAACAGCTCCATCATACACTAAAGACATGTACTGCAAGTAAAATATAGTAAGGTTCAAAACAAAATGATTGTTTGCACGGTGAATCACCTTACATACTTTTCATGTTAGTCAGTATTATTAAACTTCATCTGGTTGGTTGAATAATGCATTCCTGTAAATGCATTAATGTAATGTGTATATCATATTATATAGTTTCCAAAAATGCCTATTTCAACATAACCATGAAAATACCAGAGCAATATTCTGTAGATTATGTTGTGCAATCCTTCTCGTAAGATGTGTTTATAATCACGTCTGATTATTGTCATTTTAAATTGTTACCTGTTTTGATTTGAATAGGTGACTACTGAATGTGATATATGCAGTGATAAAATGCAGTTACAGCTACTTACAAATAACTTGAATTTCTGCGTAAAACCAAGGTGCTGTGTCTCAAAATAACTATCATGCTGGTGATTTTGACTTTACTCACTTTAACAAAAAAGGTGTGAGCGGAAAGCAATGTATAGTTACCAGAAAGTTCTAAGAAATACAAACATATGAAAAAGGCCAGTTGGTTCACCACATCTGTTCCATTCAGCTGTGTCACAATGAAGCAACCTAACCTCCAATACCTAACCTAACTGAGCACAATTCAATCAAAAAAGTGAAAGATTTTATGATTTTTTAACTCTGACTCCTGGGGGCAAGAATAACAAATTTGAAGGGATAGTAACGACCATGACGCGTGTTGCTCAGTATGCCACTTACATTTTATGGGCAGTAGTCGCTTCTTTTTGGAAGTTACGCAGCTCCCTTTGGAATGTCGCAAGGACTCCTTAAGATGTAGTGGCTTTGTTGAAGTACATTTTATTTACAGCAGTGACTCAGGACTCTATGCCGTACAAATTATTCCCAGAGTCTCCCAGGTGAAACGTCAGTTGCTGCAGGACAACCATCAGTTGAGTGCAAGATACCCTTTAGTCTGCCCAGACTCCGGTCTTCCAATGTAAACCATTGTCCATGACAAGGTGTTGTGGTTTTCCAGGTCCAGGTGTACTCTCTGAGAGCTGTAATAAAGCTTGGGACATCTTCCACAGAGGCACAATAGAGAAAGGCTACAGTCTAAGGTTTTTCACATCAAAGGGCTGGAAACTGAGTAAACTCCTCCAATTGTGTTTGACTCCAATCTTGCATGTTAACTGTAATTGTAAATGTAGTAACTATCAGACAGTATTGGAAAAAAAGCAGATTTGGTTTTTGTTGTGATCACACATTTATCTATAATAAAGCAAGCATGTACCTTGATGAGAGTTCAATGATGTCAGTGTGACAACAAGCCATGTAATACTCTTACATAAAAGGTATCAGTTCCAGCTTGAATAGCTACTGTTGTATGTTTGTAATCGACCAAGAAATCCAGTTAGTCAGCCAGCTTGAAGCCAGACAATACCAATGTCTATGATAGAGTTACAAGATATTTAGTTGTCTCTGAATTAATCTTCACATAACCATTATTGCTATGAACCCAGTCTCAGTGTCAATGCTGCCAGAGTTCAAAGAATAACCACAGGTAACATGCAATGGCAGCGGTTGGTGACAGCCAATGTACAATGTTGGAAGAATATTTTAGTAGACTGCTCAGTGACTAGTGTTCGAAAAGAAAACTCTTTATTGAATTCCAAAAGGCCAAATCATCATGGCAGCTTCATTGCCGGGTCCAAGGTGGGTAGTCTACGAGTGAGCAACAATGAATTCAAAATGCTTGAACTCACCCTGCAGCACAGCAATTCCTTGAGAGAAGGAAGGTCTGTGAGTATATTCTATTCAATTGGAGTGAGACTGATTAACTTCCCAGTTAATCTGCTTTGGTGGAATAGACTCACTAATTTTAAAGGAAATATAACAAAGTACCAGAATAGATCCAGACCTAACAGCAGAAAGCTGTCTGCATTTTATAAACAGTGTAACCTCATTCCGCTGCAGTTACAGAGCCCAACCAAAGCATATGAAGTAATGTGAGGGTAGTTCTCAGTGCTTTTCAGGACTTTTCTCTGTTGAACCATTTTGCCATTTTGAATTGTAGGGTGAGGCACAAAGCACATGGTAGATGTGCGAGACTCCACATTGTTTATTTCTTTGGTGGGATCAGTGACCATGGTAAGTCCTACTGAGACTATAATCCACTGTTAGCAATAACCACTGATATGCTACACTGCACCCAGTTGCAACAGTTTCTTACTCAGCTCAGTGAGATAAGCAGTGAAGCAGTGGTCAAAGCTGTAAAGCAAAGCAGTATTATATATTTCAGCTGGTGAGAGTTCAGCAATGATTATGTATTAATTTCTGGAAATATGAGTATTTGTGCCTGTATCATACAAAATAGAGAACATAATTCTCATGTTGCATTGGCAAGATACTGAGCGGAGTTCCAATTATTCAAACAAAGGATGCCATTCCACTTCATTGACCGATAGCTAGCTGACCAAGAAAACAAAGCTGTCAAATTCCTCATTGTAATAGGAAATGAAACTTTGGGAAGAGCTACTCTCTCAAGTTTCTTTGACAATAACCAAAAAGACCACAAGAAGAAGATATTTAACCTCATAGAGGTTAGGCTCAAGGTTTAGCTAAACTTCAAAAATCACAGCCTCAAGCTTATATCCTACAAGCAGAAACCCAGTGGAATGATTGACTATTCTATTGATACATGTCAGCACAGAGTGTGACTTCAGTAAAGAAGAACTGGCTGAAAGACTAAGAATGGGTAGTAACCTCAATGCCAATCACACCATTCTAAAAAGCACTTTTCAGGTAACCTAAAGGACAACAAGCCCATCGCATTTGAAACCAAAATCCTCACAAAGGCCAGACAACTTATGACAACATCAAAAGGGAAAGTCTGGCATTGGTGTTTGGAATACAGCAATTTCACACATACCTCTTCAGCAAACACTTTGTTGTCTCTACTGATCATCAACTTTTGGAAATCATCTGCAGGAAGCTATATGTCTGCCACCACAGTAACAATGCTGTCTTGGCAAAATCTAAGGCTACAGTCGAGAAAGCCAATACAATCTGGGTTGCAGAATGAATGCCTAGGATGCACTGAGTTGGCAGCCAAATCTAGCCTGAATGAAGAAATACCATTAAATATACACAGTGATGCCATTGAATATAAAGCAGAGAATAACTTCCTATTGATTCAATCAGTTTTGTCATAACCAAGCAGAACTAATTCAACACGCTACATCTCATGACCAAACACAAGAGTTGAAACGCATCATCCTTAGCAGATAGTCTAAGCACATTACATAAGCGACTGAACAAATACTTTCTTTGTGACCATAAAGGAATGACTTAGTCTTATTGAGAAATGTTATCAAGGTAATCAAGTACTAATTCTCAAAACCTTCTGCTAAGACATTACAAAGTATATGCACATTGGTCAAATGATCCAAATGAAAACCGAAAGACTATCATTTTCCTGGCATCAATAAAGACAGATTAATTGATCACCCTTTGGATCATTTCAACTTCATCAATTCCAGTAGTGTAAACAACCACTTATGCCACAAAACATTTCCTCTAAATCATGGTCCAAGATTTATTTCAAGTTAACACTTGACAGTCAAGTCTATATATTGATAACAGATTACTTTACCACATTTCTTTTCATCAACAAAGGAAAGATCCTACCAGCTTCATCATTGGCACATTAACTGCTAAACATCAGCATGTTTGGTGTCCCACCGGTGATCATGTGAGTTAATGCTCCTCTGTGCTGTAGACATTTCAACATGTGTGCAGGAAATGAGGAGGCCAACATATCACCTTTTTGCATTATCCACAATCCAATGTTTTGGATGAGAAAACTGTATTTATTCTTAAAGCAATCATCACAATGTAAAGGAAACGTATTAAGTCGCTAAGATAGCTAAACTGAATTTACAATCCACACCTCATAGCAAAGACATATGCTCACCTGCAACTCCATTGTTCAGAAGTCAAGACCATACTGTCCTTCCATCTCACACTACCTATCCAACCAGATAAATATCTTGGAAAGAAGAGAGAGAGAATAGTGTTGTAATATGATCAAAGAGCATGTGGACAATTATCTGAGTTTTACGCAAGTCAAAACATAAGAGTATGAGACAAGAGTATGAGGCAGGTTTTGTGAAGGGTAGGTCATGCCTAACTAACCTTACTGAGTTCTTCACGAAAGCGACAAAACAGGTGGATGAAGGTAAATCGGTTCACATGATGTATGTAAGGTGTATGATAAGATTCCACATGGTAGGCTATTGCACAAAATATGCAGTTTCGGGATTGAAGGTGATTTCATGGTTTGGATCAGAAATTGGCTAGCTGAAAGAAGACAGAGCATGGTGGTTGATGAGAAATGTTCATCCTGGAGCTCCGTTACCAGTGGTGTGCCACAAGGATCTGTTTTTGGGCCACTGCTGTTTTTCATTTCTATAAATGACCTGGATGTAGACGTAGAAGGATGGGTGAGTAAATGTGCGGATTACACGAAGGTAGGTAGAGTTGCGGATAGTGCTGAAGGATGTTGTGGGTTACAGGGGGAGATAGATAAGATGCAGAGCTGGGCTGAGAAGTGGCAAATGGAGTTTAATGCAGAAAAGTGTGAAGTAGTTCACTTCGGAAGAAGTAACAGTAATGCATAGTACTGGGCTAATGGTAAAATTCTTGGCAGTGTAGATGAACAGAGAGATCTCAGTGTCCAGGTGCACAAATCCCTGAAAGTTGCCACCTAGGTTGATGGGGTTGTTACGAAGGTAAATTGTGTTGACGTTTATTGGTAGGGAGAATCTGTTTCGAAGCTATGAGGTCATCCTTCAGCTGTACAAGACCACACCTGGAGTATTGCATCCAGTTCTGGTCATCGCATTATAGGAAGGTATGTGGAAGCTTTGGAAAGGGTTCAGAAGAGACTTACTAGGATGTTGCCTGATATGGAAGCAAGGTCTTATGAGGAAAGGCTGAGGAAACAGGCTGTTTTCATTGGAGAGAAGAAGGCTGAGAGGTGACTTAATCCAGATGTATAAAATAATCAGAGGGTTAGATAGGTTGGACAGAGAGAGCCTTTTTCCTCGGATGGTGAAGGCTAACACTAGGGGACATAGCTTTAAATTAAGGGGTGATAGATTTAGGACAGATATCAAGGATAGTTTCTTTACTCAGAGTAGTGGCAGCATGGAACAGCCTGCCTGCAGCAGTCGTAGACCCGTTGACATTAAGGGCATTTAAATGGACATTGGACATACATATGGATAATAATGGAATGGTGTAGTTAGATGGGCATCAGATTAATTTCACAGGTCGGCGCAACATCGAAGGCTGAAGGGTCTGTACTGCACTGTAACGTTCTATGTAATCTATGTAATCTATGTAATCATGCCAATACTTGGATACATAGAGGAGCACTAAGAAAGTGTGCTTGATCAAGTTTGTATGAAGTTGCTATAGCAATTGTCATGTTCTAAGATGGAACAAAAGTCATATGTCCGTTCAAAATGATTCTCTTGAATTATCTTTACCCTATGATTTAGACACTAAAAGCATTGTGATAGCACCAAATAACAACTAGCCCGCAAGAAACACTTCTCATCAATTTACAACAGCAGACAACACATAACAGTGTGAAGTTGTGTAATCAGATCTTGAGAACTATAGAAGAATAACATTATCCCGTCGCATTATACATTCTTGGGATTATACCTACCCTGATCAGATAATTTCTTACTATATATTATGCAAACTCATGACCAGCCCAAAACCATCACTTTTGTTCCTGAGGTGGAGGTGCCGGTGTTGGACTGGGGTGGACACTTCACCTGATGTAGGAGCAGTGCTCCAAAAAGCTTGTGATTTCAAGTAAACCTGTTGGACTATAACCTGGTGTCATGTGACATCTGACTTTGTTCCACAGATGCGCCAGACTATTTCGGATTACACTACAAGGATATGGTAAGATTTGAGTAACAGGAAAAGCTAACTGTCTCACAGTGCCGCTCTGCAGTAGCAACATGGCTGTTGTTGCCACTAACAAGGTGTTGCCATCAAGGCAAAAAGATGTTCTGCCTTTCACACAAGTGAGTAATATGTATATGAATTTTAATATTGGTGTGATGCCCCAGCTAACTGGATCATATATCCAAAAGACTGGTGGATCATGTCAAACAGCATTTCTGTTCAGCTGCTTACAACAAACAAACATTGTCCCCAACGAACCCACACTTGCAAAACTCTCTACACAATGTCCAACATTAGGTACGATTTCACAGTTAGATAACATTTGCTGATTTTATTTTAATAACCCTGAGGGCTGAATTTGGCAATTGAACAGATGTTTAGAGATTTTTGGTTCCATAGCTAGGTGGAAGGAATTTATTCAGTTTCCTTCAATAGTGGCTATGCTGAATTAGTTTCAGCAATCTGAAAAACTATTTTGCTTTAATCTGTACATGCTGAAGTGTAATCTGTTAACAGCATACTTACATGTACAAAAGATTATGCTGATAACCAATTTAGGATCATCAGTTGGGCTCTCAGTGTGGTGCACATACCTATCCTGGAAGCTACCTGAACAAGCTGGGGCGGTTTTCCCTGGAGTGCCTGAGGCTGAGGGGTGACCTTACAGAGATTCACAAAATCTTGAGGGGCATGAATAGGATAAATAGACAAGGTTTTTTCCCTGTGGTGGAGGAGTCCAGAACTAGACGACATAGGTTTAGGGTGAGGGGGGAAAAAATTAAAAGGAACCTAAGGGGCAACATTTTCACATGTATGGAGTGAGCTACAGAGGAAGTGATGGAGGCCAGTAAAATTACAACCTTTAAAATGAATTTGGATGGTTATATGAAAAGGAAGGGTTTAGATGGATATGGGCAAAAGGCTGGCAAATAGGACTAGATCAGGTTAGAATATCTGGCTGGCAAGGACGAGTTAGACCGAAGGGTCTGTTTCCATGCTGTACATCTCTATGACAGTAGTACACAGGACCCTGGTCTTTATATACAGAAAGAAAACCTACATGCTCTCTATCTCCAATATCCAAGGTCTTTTTCCTGGGGAGGAGGAGTCCAAAACTAAAGGTCATAGGTTTGTGGGGAGAGGGGCAAAAGAAAAGACTTGAGTGGTAATTTTTTTCATCCAGAGGGTGATGTGTGTATGAACAAGCTGCCAGAGGGAGTGGTGCAGGCTAGTATAATTGCAACGTATAAAAGACACCTAAATGGGTACATGAATAGGAAGGGTCTAGAGGGGTATGAGTAGATGCTAGCAAATGGGATGAGGTCAGATTGGGATGTTGGTTGGCAAGTTAGACTGAAGAGTCTGTCTCCATACTGTATGCATATGATTCTGTGTATTCAATGAAATGTGCACATGGATCTTGAATTATCAGAGAAACAGTCACATTAAACATGTCTATACATGTTCAGACATGTTATGAAACACCTCTAGAGTATGTGATATTTGAATCCAGTCCTCTGGCTCAGAGACAGAGACACTACCACTGCATCACAAGATCTCCCATATCATGCTGTATGCTGACCTATACCAGTCTTTACTACGGACATGACACTATGATTGGCTGTGATGTGGTTTTTATCTTTTAACCCTGAAGACCATTGTAATATTGAAACATATTTTCCTATGAGCACAGTAAAATGGTGTTCCAAAAGGATTAACCAAAGCCCCCATTGTATAAACCTCATTAATAACAGAACCATTTGATCAGCCATGAATAGAACACAAGATCCTTTATTGGAGTCACATCAGATTTAATGTTTTTAAAAGCAATGCCTCAAATCAATTATGTATGGCTGTGCTGTAGTGCAAAACTGCAATTGGCCTTAACAAGTGGTCTTAATGCATATTGTTTATTATAATTCTAGCATTTCTAATCAGAAGGTCCAAGCTATTCTGTGGATCATCATAAGTTTTCATTTTGATACCATTAATGGTTTAAGCTTCAATGTCCATCTATCTATCTTACCTTGTTTCACAACTACATGGACCCACTGCTGGTTCAGAGACTTCAATTCCCTCACTGCAGGTTTCATATTTGCTCACATGTAAATCACAGGGTGTCATAAAGGCAATGTGAATAAAAACCTGGCTTAGTTGGTGGCTCAAAATCCATAACACTATTTTGTTCACTCAAATGACCCATGTAAGGACTAAACCAGAACAGGCAGTAGCAGTCATTATGGCATTTAAAATGATGCCATCAACTACTAAACCATCTTGTTACTCAGCAAACTAAGGTTAAAAAAGACAACTTGTCTAGAATTTACTGAAGGACCTCTACCTGTTGGCTACATTACTTTCATTTCGTATTTGGTTAACAACTCGAAAATAACTGCTTTGTGTTTGGACATATTCCAAAGGGCATTGAGAGGGGAAAACATCACCAATTTATAGTGCCAAGTGCCAAATTGAGGTATAAATTATGTGAATTGCATCCTCACCTTGCACTGAGATTTTATCTTCTATTATGTTAGGATGTCTGTTGCTGGAGATGAATGGATGCGCATACATGATGACTGAGGTTAAATGGAGGATAATGGTGGTGACAGAGTTTGGTGCATCAGTACATTGGGGACACGTATTCAGGAATGACTTTGAGTTTTAATTGAAATTGTTGTCGATCAGACATTGATGTATTTGTTTTCTTGTTCCAGCTCCAGTACAGCTGGCAAACCTTCAGACTTAGGCTGATAATTGTCCTCCCCCTGACATGCCTGACCCTTTGCTTCCACCTGCTGTTTGATGACTCATCTCCTAATAATCTAACTGTTTCACCCAAAACAATGATGGATATTTTAGGTACCTTTATGAATTTTTACGAAAAGATATCCTCAGACCCCATTCAGGCTCTGAATTCAGTACTTCAGAATGTTGATGATTTACTCTTTTTGAGGGAATGTACTGCATATATTCTGTGATGTGTAGCTTGTTGCTCATCCAACCATCCCACAAAATTGTGCAGGCAATCAACTGCTCAAAGGCAAATACTTAATTAAACTTTCTAGAATATTGCTATAATTTCAGCACAGCCATTGCTAAAGGTGAATGCAAAAGAATTTGGTGCTGATGATCCTAAACTAACCCACAGAGTAAATCACTGCCTGATGAACAATTGATTATTCAACCATTATCATTAAGATGACAGTGCATTTTCCAGCTCCTAAAGGTTAAGAGAAATTCCCAAAGATTGTTGGTTATTCCAACTGGGATTGGCACATATCACTAAAGTTCCCTTGCCAGATGGTATGAATTGTTAAAAAGAGATAAATAATGGGCCAACTTCTCTGAGGAGTGACAATGCATGATTTTCTGCTCCTACTTTCTTAATGTTAATACAGACTGGTGGGAGATTCAGAGCAAATCTTCAATCCAATTGTATCCTCATACTACCAGAGTTGGGAGACGGTAAACCGTGCTCCCTTATTTACAACTGCATTCAGTGTTTTGAATATCCAGAAGCACAAATAGACACTGTCAGCTTTTGTGAAAATATGTTAAGTTTAAAAAGTTGTAAGGGTAAAGACACAGAAAGGAACTCTCTGTCGAAGATAAAAATAAACAAGAAAATATTTAGAAGAGAGAACTTATACAAATAAATACGTAAATTCACAAGACCAACCATTGATTCAAAGAATGAACATCAACTTACAAACAGTGTATCATTATTGTTAAAGTCAGAATGACTGTGGAAAAAATAACTTTACACCTTGAGGTAAGGCCTCTGGATCTTTGGAATATTGTTTACACTCTCTATATAATTTTTCTATCAGTAATATATGTGTCAAACCATTTGTCTTTTGTCTGTCTTTAACCAGATTGAATAAATTGAATTGAACTGATTTGAATTTATTGTCATGTGTACCAAGGCACAGTGAAAAGCTTTGTCTTGTGAGCAATACAGGAAGATCACAGAGTTAAGTAGCATAGATAAGTAAATAATAGGTAAACAGCAGCAAAAACAAAAACACAGGTACAGGCAAATGTTGAGAGTCCATTCAGTATTCTAACAACAATGGAGTAGAAACTGTTACGAAACCGGCTGGTGTTCAGGCTTCTGTACCTTCTCCTCAATGGTAGAGGTTGTACAAAAACATTGGCAGGGTGGGATCGACCTTTGAGAATGCTGGTGGCCTTTCCTTGACAGCGGCAGGCCTGATAGATGGATTCTATAGATGGGAGGTTGATCTTTGTGATTGTCCGGACCGAGTTCACCACTCTCTCTAACCATCTCTGATCTTGAATGCCATACCAGGTAGTGATACATTCAAACAAAATGCTCTCGATGGCGCACCTGTAAAAGTTGGCAAGGGTATTTGCCATCATACCAAATTTCCTCAGCTACCTGAGAAAAAAGAGACGTTGCAGGCCTTTGTAACCAGTGCATCCACATGAAGAGTCCAAGAAAGCTTGTTGTGCATGACCACTCCCAGGAGCTTGACACTCTCCATTCGTTCTACCTCTGTGCTGTTAATGTGTAGTAGGGTATGAGTAGCATCCTGCCGAAAGTCAATTATGTGGTTTTTTTTGCTGGCATTGAAAGCTGGGTTGCTCTCCGTGCACCATTTTTCCAGGTCTTCCATCTCCCATCTGTCGTCTTTTTTGTCTCCATCTGAAATTCGACCGACAATGGTGATGTCATCAGCAAATTTGTAAATGGCATTCGTCTGGTATTGGGCGACGCAATCGTGGGTATACAGTGAGTATAGTAGGGGACTGAGTACGCACCCCTGGGGGGGGGCTCCAGTATTGAGTGTTACTGAGGATGAAATATTGTCCCCAATCTTCACTGATTATGGCCTGTGAGTCAAGAAATTGAGGATCCAGTTGCAGAGAGTGGGGCTTAGTCTGAGATCACTAAGTTTAGTAATCAGTTTCAAGGGGATAATAGTGTTGAAGGCTGAACTATGGTCAATGGGTAGAATTCTTACGTAGCTGTTCTTGGAGTCAAGATGTTCTAGGAAGGAGTGAAGGGCAAGTGATAAGGCATCCTACGTGAATCTGTTGGTCCGATAGGCAAATTGGAGTGGGTTAAGAGTAATGGGGAGGCTGGAGTTGATAAATGCCATGACCAGGTGAAAGTGAGGACTACAGATCTGGAGATCAGAGTCAAGGTTAGAGTGGTGCTGGAAAAGCATAACAGGTCAGGCAGCATCTGAGGAGCAGGAAAATCGATGTTTTGGGCAAGAGCCCAATGCCATGACCAGCCTTTCAAAGCACTGTGCGCATTGTGCACAGATTTGGGGTTTTTGAATGCCATATAGTTTAAATGCCATAAATTAGAGATTTGTTTTTGCACAGGTCTTGTTAAATTAAGTATGTTTCAATAAAGAGAGTTTTTTTTTACTGGTACTGAAGAAATCTGGCAGGAATTGCTTTTGTCCTGAGTAGCAGTCAGCCAAGCAAATTAGTCATTCTGATAGTCTTACTGGGATGTTACACAATCTTATGTTGTGTGAGATGGTTTGTGCTAAAAAAAAGTAGCATAATTACCAGTGCACATGGTATGATTTTCAAACATTCTTCCCAGTGACATTATGGTAGTGAGTAGGGTAATTTGAGAGTACGGTACCATGGTGGGAAGGGTGCCAGGTAAATGATTGCATGTTTAGGGTGGGTTTAGAGTATATGATCTAGCAGAGAGAGGAGGGGTGTCATGTCCAGCAAGGCGAGAGAGTGTGGAGGCATGAATTGTCCGGTCTCGGAAGTGAGAGTGATAGAACATAGAACATAGAAAATACAGCGCAGTACAGGCCCTTTGGCCCTCGATGTTGCGCCGAACCAAGCCCACCTAACCTACACTAGCCCACCATCCTCCATATACCTATCCAATGCCTGTTTAAATGCCCATAAAAAGGGAGAGTCCACCACTGCTACTGGCAGGGCATTCCATGAACTCACGACTCGCTGAGTAAAGAATTTAACCCTAACATCTGTCCTATACCTACCACCCCTTAATTTAAAGCTATGCCCCCTCGTAATAGCTGACTCCATATGTGGATCTTGAGTCCTGGGAGATGAATGGTGATATCTGGTGCTGGGACACTTGAGTGCCAAGGAAAGGTGAGCAGTCATGCCCCAAATGGAGAGGAGGTTGTTAGTTCGTGGTGTAGAGGGGAGTGGGGATCTTGAGTCCCGTGCAAGAGGCGTTGAGTCCCAATGGGGAGAGGGTCTGGGGTTGCATGACTGGGGAATCCCTGTGGTTAGTTTCTTTTTAAAATTCTTTCATTTTTAGAGTCTGGGCATTGCTTTCTGGCCAGCATTTATTGCCCTAGTTGCCCTTGAGAAGGTGGTGGTGAGTTGCCTTCTTGAACCTCGCCAGTCCACCTGCTGTGGGTTGACCCACAATGCCATTAGGGAGGGAATTCCAGGATTTTGACAGTGGCAGTGAAGGAATGGCAATATATTTCCAAGTCAGGATGATAAGCAGTTTGGAGGAGAACTTACAGGCTGTGCTTTCCCACTTATCTTCTGCCCTTGTTCTTTTAGGTGAAGTGGATAAGCATTTGGAAGATGCTGTCTCAGGATAATTGGTGAATTTCTGCAGTGCAGCCTGTAGATGGTACACACAGCTGTTACTGAGAATCGGTTGTGGAGGGAGTGGATGCTTGTGGAGGTTAGTTGCAAGGTCAGTTTAATAACCAAAGACAAGTTAGACTAGGTATTTAAACATCTAACTTGCCTTAAGTAACTGCTAAATTACTCACAGTAGAACCCTCTGAATTCTCTGGTTTAAGTGGAAACCTTTGGAAATTCCAAATGAGGGGGGATTGACCATCGAAATTTTCAATTGCCCAGACAATTCCCTTGGTAGTCCACGATGTCAGAAATTCCATAGGCTCCAAAGACAACTTTCATCTAATCTACAGAAATGACTTTCTAGTTATTGGGAAATCTGGGAAATATATAAACATAGAAGCTAGGTGAGAAATGATAAAGGAACCAAACTGATGTAACGTAGCAACCCAGAAAATCCAAAATAGTACCAGCATATGCTCACCAACAAATAGAGGATGTTTATACAAAACTCACTCAACAAGATCTGAAAGTGAGTTTGAAAATGTACTAGTTTATATCTATCTTCATTGATGATGTTGCATTTCTGGGCAAACCACAGATAATGCAACAATTTTTAAAAATGTGTTTATATAACACTGTTCAGATAGAAAACATCTCAGGGTGCTTCATAGAAGCATAATCAGAACTAAATGGCTATTGAGTCAAAGAAGGAAAGTTGACCAAATGGGTTTTGTGAAGTTTTTTAAAATACAAAGGTAGATAAAGAGGCAAATGAGTAGAGGGAAGAAATTTCATAGTGTCGGGTCCTAGAAGCTAAAAGCAATGTCACCAGTGGCGGAACAAAATGTGGAAGAAGCACAAAAGGCAATGGTTGGAAGAATAATGAGTCCTCAGAGGTTTGCAGGTATGGAGACAGTGATGGAGAGAAAGGGAGCATAAAGGGGCATGAAGACAAGGATAAATATTTTGTAGGAGGGTCATTAAGAAATTCAACTAGGTAAAAACAATGACTGCAGATGCTGGAAACCAGATTCTGGGTTAGTGGTGCTGGAAAAGCACAGCAGTTCAGGCAGCATCCGAGGAGCAGTCGAAACATTTATCTCTCCACCCTTCAAGCACTCTGCTTGTATTCCTGATGAAGGGCTTTTGGCTGAAACGTCGATTTTACTACTCCTCGGATGCTGCCTGAACTGCTGTGCTTTTCCAGCACCACTAATCCATTAAGAAATTCAGACTCAGTGTAGTTCAGAAAAAAATAAGTAACAGTTGAACAGGACTTTATCTCAATATAATATGGGCACGTTTTTGTGGGTGATATGTTTAATGAGGATTGAGAATGAGATCAGTTAGGAAGGCTTTTGGGAGTCGGGTCTGGAGACTTCAATAGCATCAATAGGAGTTTCAGCAGCAAGAGGGCTGAGATGTATGTTGGTATGGATCTGGAAGTCAATAGTCTTTACAATGGGGAGAACACAATGCTGGAAGCTCATCTGAATTGAATATGGAATTGAAGACGACATGAAAATTGATGGAGTTGTGGATAGTGAGGAAAGTTGGCAAAGGATGCAGCAGGATATAGATCAGTTGGAAAAGTTTCAGAGAAATAGCATATGGCATTTAATCCAGCCAAGTGTGAGGTGATGCATTTTGGAAAATCAAATACAAGAGAAATGTATACAGTACATGGCTGGATCCTTAGGAGCATTGATATATCAAGTGATATTGAGGTGCAATCCATAGGTCCCTGAAAGTGGCAACATAAGTCGATAACTTCATAAAGAAGGCATATGGCATGCTTGTCTTCAATAGTCAGGGCATTGTATAAAGTTTGGCAAGACTGGGACTGCCTAGAGCCTCAAGGACTTAGATGGGGTGGAATTTATTAAGTGCATTCAGAAAAGTTTCCTCAAGCAGTGTATAAAGGGTCCTACTTGGGAAGGGGCAAAACTTGACCTGCTCTTGGGGAATAGGGCAGGACAGGTGACAGAGGTGACAGTGTGGGAGTACTTTGAGACCAGTGCTCATCTCTCTATTAATTTTTAAATAGTTTTGGAGAGAGACAAAGTTGGTCCACAGGTTTGAGTTTTAAACTGGGACAAGGTGAATTTTGATATAATTAACAGAAGCTTGCAAGGGTTGATTAGAGCAGCTTGTTTACAGACAGAGGGACCTCTGGCAAGTGGGAGGCCTTTACAAAATGAGATAGCTATAGTTCGAAGTCTATATGTTCCTGTAAGGGTGAAAGGCAAGGTTGACAGGAATAAAGAACCCTGGATGACAAGAGATATTGAGGCTTTGACCAGAAAAAAGGAGGAGGTACATCTCAGGTCCAGGCAGCTGGGATCAAAGGAATCCCTGGAGGTATGCTGGGAGTACAGGAGTTTATTGAAGAAGGTAATCAGGAAGTTGAAAAAGGGGTACGAGATAGCCTTGGTTGAGAAGATTAGGGTGAATCCAAAGAGATTCTTAAAGTATACTAAAGGAAGAAGAATATCTAAGGGGAGAATAGGGCCCCTCAATGAGCAAAGTGGACATGTATGTGTATAACCGTAGGAAATGGGCATGGTTCTCAATGAATATTTCTCCGTCTGTGCTTACCATGGAGAAAGACATGGAAACTTGGGAACTTGAGGAGGTTAGTGGCGATATCTTAGAGACAGTCTATATCACAGTAGAGGTGGTTTTGGAAGTATTAGAATGTATGAAGGTGGATGAATCTCCTGGTCCTGACCAGATATATCCAAGAACACTGCAAGAGGCTAGAGAAGAAATTACAGGGGCCCTGGCAGATATCTTGCATCATTGTTAGCCATCGGTGAGGCCCCGGAAGACTGAAGAGTAGTGAATGTTGTGCCCTTATTCAAGAAGGGCTGCAATGAAAAGCCTGGGAACTATAGCCTGTAATCTTCACATCTGTAGTCGGTAAGTTATTTGAGATGATTCTGAGAGATAAGATATACTTGCATTTGGAAAGTCAGGGTTTGATTAGGAGTAGTCAGCATGGTTTTGTTAGTGGGAAATCATGCCTCACAAATTTGTTGGCATTATTTGGTAAAGTGACCAAGACGGTTGACGAGAGCAGGGCGATAGATGTAGTCAATATGGATTTCAGTAAGACCTTTGATAAGGTCCTACATGACAGGCTGCTCTGGAAGGTTAGGTTACATGGAAT
Organism: Chiloscyllium plagiosum; assembly: GCF_004010195.1. NCBI lineage: Eukaryota > Metazoa > Chordata > Chondrichthyes > Orectolobiformes > Hemiscylliidae > Chiloscyllium > Chiloscyllium plagiosum. The sequence goes on from NC_057721.1 coordinate 27,887,588, forward strand.
CCAGAGGGAGCCTGGCAAATTGGATACAAAATTGGCTTTATGGTAAGAAGGAGAGGATAATGGTGGAAGGATGTTTGTTGGACTGGGGGCCGGTGACTAGTGGAGTGCCTCAGGTATTAATGCTCGGCCTATTGCTCTTTGTTATTTATATCAATGATTTGGATGAGAATTACAAGACGTGATTAGTAAAGTTTGCAGATGACACTAAACAAGGAGGCATCATGGACAGTGAGGAAAGTTATCAGAAATTGCAGCAGGACCTTGATCAGCTGGGAAAAGTGGGCTGAGAAATGGCAAATGGAGTTTAATATTGCTGTGTGAGGTCTCTCATTTTGGAAAGTCAAATTAAGGTAGAAGTTTCATGGTGAATGGTAGGGCCTTAAGAGGTGTAGTGGAACAAAGGGACCTTGGTGTTCAGGTTCTCAGTTCTCTGAAAGTGAAGTCACAGGTAGACAGGACAGTGAAGAAGGCTTTTTGTACACTGGCCTTCATCAGTCAGGGCATTGAGTATAGCAGTTGGGAAGTTCTGTTGCAGTTATACAGGATGTTGGTGAAGACGCACTTGGAGTATTGTGTTCAGTTTTGATCATCTTATTATAGGAAGAATGTTATTAAACTGAAAAAGCTACAGAAGAAAATGACAAGGATGTTGCCTGGACACAGTGGTCTAAGTTATAGGGGCAGATTGGATAAGCTTGGACTTTTTTTGAAAGTGCGATAGACTGAGGGAGCATCTTATAGAAGTGTAGAAGATCATGAGAGGCATGGATAGGGTGAATACACTCAGTCTTTTTTTCAGGGTTGGGGAATCAAGGTCAAGAGGGCATCAGTTTAAAATGGAGGGGAAGGAATAAAAGAGAACCTGAGGGGCAACGTTTTTACACAGAGGGTGGTACACATGTGAAATGAACCGCAAGCAGAAATGGTCGAGGCAGATACATTAACAACACTTAAAAGGAATTTGGATGAATACATGGATGGGAAAGCATTGGAAGGATATGGGCCAAGTGCAGGGAAAAGGGGACATTTTGGTCAGCGTGAACCAGTTTGGGCCAACGGGCCTGTCTCTGTGCTGTAAGACTCTATGACTCGATAACTTTATGTTGCAGATGTTTAAGACTTTAGTGAGGCTACATTTGGAGTTCTGGTTGCCATACTGAAGATGGGATATGGAGACTTTTAGTGGGTGCAGAAGAGGTTTATCAGGATGCTGCCTGAACTGGAGTGTATTAGCTTCAAAGAGAGGTAGGAAAAACTTGAATTGTTTTCAAAGAGCATCATCTGCTGCAAGGTAACCTGATTAGGTTCCCTACAGTGTGGAAACAGGCCATTTGGCCCAACAAGTGCACACTGACCCTCTGAAGAGTAACCCACCAAGACCCATTTCCCTCTGACTCATGCACTTGACACTATGGGCAACTTACCATGGCCAATTCACCTGATCTGCACATCTTTGGATTGTGGAAGGAAACCGAAGCACTGGTAGGAAATCCGCACAAACACCAGGAGAATACGCAAATTCCACACAGTCACCTGAGGCTGGATTTGAATCCAGGTCCCGAGTGTAATGAGGCCAATGTGCTACCCTGGTAGTATATCAAATTATGAGACATGGATAGAGTGGATAGTTAGAATCTGCTTCCCTGGGTGGAAATGTCAAATACTAGGGGGTGAGAGGGAAATGTTTGAAGAAGATGCATGAGGAAAGTTTTTTTAATGCAAAAGGTATAAGGTGCCTGGAACACACTGCCAGGGGAGGTGATAGAAGCAGAAGCTTAAATATAGCAATATTTAAGAGGCATTTAGACAGACACATGAACAGGCACTAGATAGAGGGATACAGAATGTGAGCAGGCGGATGAGATAATTTACAATGGCAACATGGTCAGCACAGATGTGGTAGGCTGAAGGGCCTGTTCCTGTGCTATACTGTTCAATGTTCTATGATGAAAAGATTTTAAACAATCAAAATCAACCCAAGGCAATGACTGGGAACAGGGATGAAATGAGTGACAAGAGTACTGAATTTGTGGTGGCATATTATGGTAAAACTATTGGCCTTCCTAATATTTAACTGAGGGAAATTGTAGCTCATTAGTAACTAGATGTCAGAGTAGGTTTGTTCAAACTGCTCTGGCTCAACATAGAAAAGTAAAAATAGAACTTTGCCCAAGGAAAGGCACTGGTCAATTATGTCAAAGACTACAGAAAGGTCAACGAAAGAAAGTACAATACCATTACAGTTACAGAGGATTTCATTTGTGACTTTGATTCGGGCGGTTTCAATGCTGCAGCATCGGATGAAATTGAATTGGAATCAAACATGAGAATTTTAAGAATAATGGGCACAAAGTTGGTAGATGACAACACACTCTGTGCACGGTAGGAAAACATTGGCAGGCCAATGCGAAGGGGACAGCATGAGTCACATGTTGATTCATGTGTTTAGAACAGGGAGGGCTGTCAATGCGGCCAGGACTTTGGGTGAAATGGCATATGAAAGGGGATTTTGGTGTCAGGTGGGGAAGCATTGAATGTCAGCTGGTGTGTTGGGTGTTCAGTGAGGGAAATTGAATATCCTTGAAGGGGTGTTGGGCTAGGTGTTTGAGGATTATTGGAGGTCATTTGGAGAGATTAGGGGAGGGCTCAATGTGAATGATGAATACCCAGGAGTTAGAACAGATGTTAATCTTCTATCTTTTCCTGGCTAACTACTAAAGATAACAAATACAGAATCTCTGAAGTTTCCAATTCAGAGTGGGGACATTTTCTGAGCATTTTAACAAAACCAGTAATCAATAGTGTTGCAATCTGAAGATGCCCAGTCACTCCTTCAGGGAATATATGGTCTCTGACTGTCTGGAAACCAGAATATCTTGGCCATTAGAATCTTCAGGAGCCTTGTGTCAATTGACAGTCTAAGACCAATATAGTCAGCTTATAGAATAATAGCATTTTGTTCTTTGTACAGATAGGCACAACATTTCTTTTCAAGACTTTTCATTTCTCTGCATAGGCCATGCACAATTGTCACATAAAACAGATTGAGTTTTCTTGGGCAATCCTTTCACATCCTTTAAAAAAAAGTGTTTTTTTTTTCAGACTGGACCATGTTGAACAGTGATGCTCCTCAAATGTCAGTGCTTGGACCACTGCTACTTTTTTAAAAAATATATAAACAGCTTGGATAGTGGAGTAAAAAGTTTTTCTGTAATTTCTCTTGTCCTTGTTTTCTTGAGGTTGAGCCCTGGACTTCCATCAGATTGGTCAAACCATACAGGCAAAATATAATACTGATTCTTGTTGCTTTTCACAAAATGGCTGACCAGGAGACTCTCTCACTTTAACCGGCTCCCATCAGGCATATTGGAAGAAATTACAGGCTGAAAATCAACTTGTTAGGCCACATTACGAATGCACCTTTCATGACCAACAAGTACTGGAGCTAGAACTCAAACCCAGAGCTTCTAATCCAAAGGTTGGAACGCCATCATTGTGCCACATGACTTCCTCCTATCATCTTATTAAGGTGGAAACACTAGAAGAAGGAGCAAAAATAAGCCATTTAGCTCCTCAAGCCTAGTCTACCATTCTCAACCACCACCAATTATTTTCTTCAATATCATATTCTTCTGCTATTTCCATATCCAGACATCATTAGCAATATAAATCAATCTTTACGTTGAATATATTCAATGAATGACTGAGTTTCCACATGGGGTAGAGAATTCCAAAAAATGCATTACCATTTAGGTGAAAGTTAAAAATCACACACCAAGTTATAGTCCAACAGGGTTAATTGGAAGCACACTAGCTTTCAGAGCATCGCTCCTTCATCAGGTGATAATGGAGGGCTTATGGTATTCAAACAGATAAAAGACTTAACAGACAATCAATTTTTCAATGTATAATTTCAGTTACATCACACTGTAAATTTTTGCTATAAATTCTGTGTGTTAGGATTAAGCCCTCCATTATCATCTGATGAAGGAGTGATGCTCCGAAAGCTAGTGAGCTTCCAATTAAACCTGTTGGACTATAACCTGGTGTTGTGTGATTTTTAACTTTGTACACCCCAGTCCAACACTGGCATCTCCAAATCATTTAGGTGAAGAAATTCTTCTTCATCTCAGTCATAAATGGCATGTCCCTTATTCTAAGCACCTTGAATATTGATCCCAGCCAGGAGAACATCCTTTCTACATCCACCCTGTCAAACCCTTTAAAACATTTTCTAAGCACCAATGAAGTCACCTTTCAAACTCTAGTGAATAGATGCACACTTCTTCAAGCTCATCTCATAAAGCAGTCCTTCCAATCCCGGAAGTAGGCTTGGTCAACCTCTGCTGCACTCCCTTTTATGGAAAGTATATCTTTCTTTTGGTGAGGGTACCAAAATTGTACAGGAGAAAGTGAGGTCTGCAGATGCTGGAGATCAAAGTTGAAACTTTATTGCTTGAACAGCACAGCAGGTCAGGCAGCATCCAGGGAACAGGAGATTCGACGTTTCGGGCACAGGCCCTTCTTCAGGAATGAGCAGAGAGTGTTCAGCAGGAGAAGATAAAAGGTAGGGAGGAGGGACATGGAGGAGGGGCGTTGGAAATGTGATAGGTGGAAAGAGGTAAAGGTGAAGGTGATAGGTCGGAGTAGGGTGGAGGCGGAGAGGGCAAGAAGAAGACTGCAGGGCAGGAAGGCGGGGCCGGGCTGGAGGGATTCGGCTGAGACAAGGTGGGGGGAGGGGGGATGAAGAAACTGGTGAAGTCCAAGTTCATCCCCTGCGGTTGGAGGGCTCCCAGTCGGAAGATAAGACGCTCCTCCTCCGACCATCGGGTTGTTGTGGTTTGGCGGTGGATGAGTCCAATGACCTGCATATCCTCGGTGGAGTGGGAGGGGGAGTTGAAATGCTGTGCTACAGGGTGGTTGGGTTGGTTCGTCCGAGTGGCCCAGAGGTGCTCTCTGAATCGCTCCGCAAGTAGGCGGCCTGTCTCCCCAATATAGAGGAGGCCACACCGGCTGCAGCGGATGCAGTAGATAATGTGGGTGGAGCCACAGATTCACCTGTGCAGCTGGTGTGGCCTCCTCTATATTGGGGAGACAGGCCGCCTACTTGCGGAGCGATTCAGAGAGCACCTCTGGGCCACCCGGACGAACCAACCCAACCAACCTGTGGCACAGCATTACAACTCCCCCTCCCACTCCACCGAGGATATGCAGGTCATTGGACTCATCCACCGCCAAACCACAACAACCCGACGGTCGGAGGAGGAGCGTCTTATCTTCCGACTGGGAACCCTCCAACCACAGGGGATGAACTTGGACCTCACCAGTTTCTTCACCCCCCCTCCCCCCACCTTGTCTCAGCCGAATCCCTCCAGCCCGGCACCGCCCTCCTGACCTGCAGTCTTCTTCTTGACCTCTCCGCCTCCATCCTACTCCGACCTATCACCCTCACCTTGACCTCTTTCCACCTATCACATTTCCAACGCCCCTCCTCCAAGTCCCTCCTCCCTACCTTTTATCTTCTCCTGCTGAACACTCTCTGCTCATTCCTGAAGAAGGGCCTGTGCCCGAAACGTCGAATCTCCTGTTCCCTGGATGCTGCCTGACCTGCTGTGCTGTTCCAGCAATAAAGTTTCAACTACCAAAATTGTACACAATACTCCATGTGTCATCCACCAAGTTCCAATACAACTATGCGTGTGCCATTCAAGATTTTTCGAACTCACTCAGGTGGTTACAAAACTACAGATCGTGTGTCAATAATATTCTTGCCGGCAGCAAGGTACTTCTGCCATCAGTACAAATTATGTTAATAGGGATGGACAAAAACTTAATGTGTCTGAAAATCATAGAAGTTATGATAAGCAGAAAAACATCAATATTTTTACACATTACCAAATTCAAGATTTCAAATTCTTTCTTTTGAATAAATCAGTTATTGCAATGTTGTGTATCACAAATTGTTTAACGTTGCAATTTATTGCTTTACCCAAGGAACCTTATATTATGTGTAACGTTTGCCTTTAAATACTTGAAGTCAGAATTCAGCCTAGATGATTAACCTACAAAATGTCTTTCCTATCAGGAATTCTCTTCACCATCTTTATATGTTTATTATAATTTGTGCAACTGTGTCTGCTATTATCACTCCCACTATCTGCCACATCTTTGCTCATAGCTCTCTTTTGCTACAGTATTTTTTGCATATGATCTTTAATAATGAGTGCTTTCATATCCATATCTATGCTGCTACATGACATTCATTTTTATGCCTTGACTCTGCTTATAGACATGCAAGCTCCCAAGTCTTCTGAGGATTAGATTCTCTCAGTGTGGAAACAGGCCCTTTGGCCCAACCAGTCCACACCAACCCTCCAAAGAGTAACCCACCCAGACCCATTTCCCTCTGACTAATGCACCTGACACTATGGGCAATCCAGCATGGCCAATTCACTTGACCTGCACATCTTTGGACTGTGGGAGGAAACCAAAGCACCTGGAGGAAACCCATGCAGACACGGGGTGAATGTGCAAACTCCACACAGACAGTCGCCCGAGGTTGGAATTGAACCTGGGACCCTGGTGCTGTGAGGCAGCAGTGCTAACCACTGAGCCACCGTGCCACCCATAAAAGTTTATACTGACCTTCTTTCAATGATGAATTGTCATGCATGTTATAAGTCAAAGGATGACCAATTTGCCAAGTAGAAAATACCAGCAAACAAAGGTTAGCCAATAACCCAGGGCTGAATCCTACCTTCTTGAGCTAAGTGATGAGTTTATTGGAGGGTTTTGCCCTGAAGCCTTGCGAGATTTCTCACTGTATCTTAAACTCTCCTCATTAACTACATACCCAGCTTGTACAGTGTATCTCTTGTCCAATTCGAGCTTTACCTTACCATGTGCTATTCCCAGATCAAAGCAACGCTCAGTCGCTATTTGCCAAAAGACTGATATCTCATGCATCCATGACATTTTTTGAACGCTGATGTGGATCAGGACAAGCATTGACAATCCAGCATTGCTCCTTACCAGCAATGTAATAGTACACCAGCCAAAACCCATGCTGCTCATGGCTCATAGCTGGTGCACCTGACAATCCCTTGCACATACAACCTGATTCTGCTTGTGATGGTCCTGCAGAGCTGACCATTGCCTGCTCCTAACCCTGAGCAGTCAAAGTGGACAGGCTCAAAGGGCCAAATGGCCCATTCCTGCACCTATTTTAAATGCTTCTATGTAAGTGGCAGTACTCTAATAGGCATGGCATGGCATGTCAATACAGGCATGACAAGCATGGGTACTGCTGTGAGATATTGTGTTATAAGTATCTTCACTAACTCATTCACTCAGCTCGCTATATTCATTAATACCGCATTCTCATTCATTCACTCACTCATTCATTCATTCATTCAAAACACTTTAGCAACCCATTATTTACTATGATGAGTTTTTATTTATTCATTCATAAAACCTCATTTTTGTAGTACATTTTACGATTGTAAAATAGACTACATTAAAACATTCCTTCCAAGTTCATTACTGCTCCTTCACACCTTCGACCCTTATCAGGCCTATTTACATTAAAAACTACCTCTGAATAAATATCAAAGACTACTAACATATACAAAAGCAATACCTCCACCACCACCATGTCTCCACGACTCAACTGAAACTTTGGAAACATTATGATATTAATCAGCTCGGACCAACTATCTCTCAGGACCTGAATAGATTACAGAACATCAAACAGTTTCACCAACTGGTAAATACATTAAACAGGGTTGCTGTCCCCTTTACTGTCAAAACAGCGTCTCTGTGATACTGCACGAATGAATGAAACGCACACCAGCAAATAGTAAAGAAACCTCACGACCCAGCTGTGGCAATCAGTTAATATCCTTTATTCATATATTAAGTATAAGTATAATTTTTAACTTATTTATATAACATATATAATATCTAACATATAGGCCTAGTACTTTCACTAACCTAAAAGACCAAAATGACTAACACCTCTTAATTATGCAAGTTCAAACCAAACTGACATTCTTAGATTAGATTCCCTCCAGTATGGAAACAGGCCCTTCGACCCAACAAGTCCACACTGACCCTCTTAAGAGTAACCCACCCAGACCTATTCCCCTACCCTATTTTTACCCCTGACTAATGTAACTAAAACTATGGGCAATTTAGTATGGCCAATTCACCTGACTAGCATATCTTTGGATTGTGGGAGGAAACTGGAGCACCCAGAGGAAACCTGCACAGACACAGGGAGAATGTGCAAACTCCACACACACAGTCACCCGAAGTAGGAATCAAACCCTGGTCCTGACATTGTGAGGCAGCAGTGCTAACCACTGAACCACCATTCCACCCCTTAATTCCATTAGAAGTAACAGCCACCATTTAACAAATGCTTAAACCATCTCCTGTTTCTGCAGGACAGAAGTCACGCAAACCTTTGTGGACAATAGATAAAACAATGTGACAAACCATAATGATAGAAATGTAATATATGTAAGAACTGTGAATAAAGAAGCTACTGTCAGAATTGTATTTCAGAATTCCATCGCCACCTTGAACTGTGCTACTGCAGTTGTTGAATAAAGAGGCTTTCTTCATCACTCACTAATTTCGGTCATTATTTCAACATAATCCAATGCTGGTGAGCATAGAGGTAGACGCTAAGAAAGTAAATAAGTAGCCCTGAGATGTGGCCTGGTTCAATCCATTAGTTAGAACAACTCAAACAGGCCAAGATCCCATCCTCTCTCTATAATCCTAAAACAGAGTCAGTTTAGCTCGTTGGCTGAATGGTTGGTTTACGAAGCAGGGTGATTCCAACAGCATGGGTTGAATCCCCATACCAGCTGAGGTTAACATGAAGGACTCTCCTTCCCAACCTCTCCCATCACCCAAGGTATAGTGGCTGTCAGGTTAAATCATCATCAATTGTTTCTCTCTAATGAGACAGAGCAGCCTTGTGGTCTGAAAAGACTACGGTGACTTGATTTAAGCCCTGAATCCTTTGCTCTTATTGAATTATCCAATTCCCTTTTGAAATCCCTGAATGCATCTGCCCTGATCACTCTGAGGTAGTATATTCCAGATCCTAATCAATTGATGCCCTTTGGCTCTTGATGGTTTGGCCAACGAGAACAGCGTCACTCCATCTACTTTGTCTAGACAGTCCTGATTTTGAACACATTAACAAACCGCTTGCTTGTGTGAGGAAAGTGACAACTTCTCCAATCTATTGACATAATTCAAGTTGCTCAACCCTGAAAATATATTTGTATGCCTTTTCTACACACTGTCTCCAATGCTTTCACCTCCTTTCTGAAGTGTACTGCCCAGAATTGTTTACTTAGAAACTGATAGTGGCTGGAATCAGAGGCAAGGTGGTGGCAATTTTGTGTAGCTATCCTCAATGTAGGGTCCCCATCATAGCCCTGAATGTGAGTCATGTTCGATGAGTGAAGCTTGGAGTTGGAGCAGCAGATACCTATAAGTGGTGGGAAGCTAATTAATTTGTGATTAATTAGTCAATTTGTGATTAATTATTCAATTTGTGATGATTACAGGATCTCGTGGTCAGCTCAGGATGAAAGTGGGGAGGAGTTTGCATGGGTGTCTGTGTCTGAATACATCATATTAGGTTGTGACCCAGAACTGAACCTGCAGCCAAGTCTTCAAACAGAACCTGAACCCAGAAGTTCAAATCCCAAACAATATTCAATTTGAGACTGAATGAGAATCTTATAAAAGCTCTATTATTTCTTTGCTTTAGCACTTTATGCCTTTATTTATAAAGTTGAAGATTTCTCTGCCTTTTTATTTGTTTCCTTCAACTGTCCTGCTGCCTTTAACAATTTACACACATAGTTCCCAAGATTTCTGTCTGTACACCAGCTTTAAAATTGTACTTTTTATTTTATGTTACCGACATTACTAGCAATATATTACTTCCATAATGGACAGATTTTAAAAGTAGCTACTTTCACAATGTTCTTAGAACCAGAAACTATAAAATAAAGCGGGTCTTTCTCCCAGTTGAAAAATAGATTAAATTGAGCCCAATGAATTTGTGATTCAGTAATTGAGATCAGGATTGGAGCACCACAGTATGTTTGCAGAAGTGCTGCATGCAAGTGTGTGGCGCTGATTTATGCATCTGGCTAATGCTGCAAACTGGGCTCACTGTCACTTTGAGAGCTCTGGGCCTTTTTCTGAGAAGAAACCAGTAATTTGTGAGAATAAAAAAACAAAAATCCTGCAGACATGTACCCTTATAACCAATAGTTACAATCTCATTTATAGCAGTCTCAGAGGATTGGAAATGTTATTAACAGTCTTGGAAAAGGGAAAACTAGAAATAGCATCAGCTAGGCTGTTGCTCGTTCCTGGTATAAAGATGAATGATAAAAGATGTTAAAGTTGCATTGCATACATAGGAAAGTCAAATATTGAAATTCACAGTATTATAGCACTTCTTATTAATGATGTATATAACGGTAGTGATGTCTTTGAAGATTTGCATCCTGCATTCCTTCCACAGGGGGTTCAATGGCATGCTGCTACATTCACAATAGATAGCTCGTTAATAGTTGTATGCTTGATAGCTGGAGGGGCTATATTTTGTGCCTGTGCCAAATGGATCCAATCACCCATATAGAATACTCTATCACCCATGCTATAAGCATCTGTTTGCATTGAGTTAAAGGGTGATTGTCCCAGATTCAGGCAATGTTACAGTTGCTGTTAAATGAAAATTGGTACGAGTATTTCCTGAGTCTATAAGCAAGATATGCTCCATCCACTTTTGTACTTTGATAGGGTGTAGTATATTATGAACTACAGCACGAGAACTAAGGGAAGGGAAGTAATCCTGCGCAAACTCTTCTTACTCGCCTTTTAAAAATGAAAGATTTGCATTTCTGAGGTGTCAGTACCAAACCAAGTCTGTACACGAGCCAATGAGAACTGACTGAGCCAGTACAAATCAACCCAGGCACCGACAACCAAAATCTTAAAGTCAACCAGAATCAAATGACAAGTGGTTCTTCACACAAAGCATGAAACAGTTTCTAATAAACTTAAGGACTACTAACACTTGAATATTTGAGGCATTTGACAGATGTATTAAAGGTGTCACAATTATAATCAACTAAGTATCTGTTATGCCGAATAAAGACACATCCTAGCCAAAGTTTTTAAAACATGAACTGGAATGAGTATGGAATCTTCTGGAACTGATGTATCTTTTAAAAGAAACAATATTAAAATATTTGCATATGTTGAATGAGAGTTACCTGAATGATCTATCAATTCAGACTGCTACACTATCAAAATAACACATGCCAGATCAAGATGCGTCAGAACCCAAATTCTGAGACTATCAAAAAGGGACATGACTGAGTTTTTATTTGTGACAAAGAAAGACAGTGACTGTCACAGATCTCTGCACATGAATGTTTGCACACCAAGACCCAGGTTGTGACGAATCAATTAAGCCAAAATCCTTATTTGGAAAGGGGACCTGGTTAGTGTGATGTAAACTGTGGCATTTTATATGTATAATTTTTGATGATATTTGGGAGCCAGTTTGGGTTTGGTTTTTGAGTTCATAACCAATGGGTTTTTCTGTGTGTCTGAAGTTAATCATCAACATGCAAGTACTTCTGTAACCATGGTGATTTATTTTGAAAACTGTGTTTGAAGCCTGATTGTACAGTGAATGGATTTGGGCACTCATGCACTTAGGTTTGCGACCCAACATGTGAAGCATGTAAATAATAGGCCTCAAGGTTTGTTAGAGAGTTCTTAATTTTTCTTTACAGCTTGGGAGTGGTGCCCTTGGCTAAGTGACAGAGCTTTTCAGTTTTATTTTTAATTGTGGATAATGTTTTATTCCTGTGATGATCAAAGATGGGGATGACTGTACAGACTCATTCTCCTGAGAAAGAAGGATTTAGGGAGTTAGTTCATTAGAATGACAAGTTAGTTAGTTCCAGATGAGATAAAGACCTGGAAGTGTTTCTAAACTAAATTTTATTATATTTGATTTGATTTATTATTGTCACATAAACCTGGGCACAGTGAAAAGTTTTGTTTTGTGTGCAGTACAATCAGATCATACCATACAATGTGCATAAGGGTAATATAGCAGAGGAAAAAATACATTGTTGTGACGCAGAGAAGGTGCACAAGGAGCGCAGTCAACATTAAATTTGAAACTTGAGACGTCCATTCAGAAGTGTAATAATTGTACGTGAGAAATCATGTCTCACAAACTTGATTGAGATTTTTTTGAAGAAGTAACAAAGAGGATTGATGAGAGCAGAGCGGTAGATGTGATCTATATGGACTTCAGTAAGGCGTTCGACAAGGTTCCCCATAGGAGACTGATTAGCAGGGTTAGATCTCATGGAATGCAGGGAGAACTAGCCATTTGGATACAGAACTGGCTCAAAGTAGAAGACAGAGGCTGGTGGTGGAAGGTTGTTTTTCAGACTGGAGGCCTGTGACCAGTGGAGTGCCACAAGGATCAGTGCTGGGTCCTTTACTTTTTGACATTTACATAAATGATTGCGATGTGAGCATAAGAGGTACAGTTAGTATGTTTGCAGATGATACCAAAATTGGAGGTGTCGTGGTCAACGAAGAGGGTTACCTCAGATTACAATAGGATCTTGACCAGATGGGCCAATGGGCTGAGAAGTGGCAGATGGAGTTCAATTCAGATAAATGTGAGGTGCTGCATTTTGGGAAAGCAAATCTTAGCAGGATTTATACACTTAATGGTAAGGTCCGAGGAAGTGTTGCTGAACAAAGAGACTTTGGAGTACAGGTTCATAGCTCCTTGAAAGTGGAGTCACAGGTAGATAGGATAGTGAAGAAGGTGTTTGGTATGCTTTCTTTTATTGGTCAGAGTATTGAGTACAGGAGTTGGGCGGTCATGTTGCAACTGTACAGGACATTGGTTAGACCACTGTTGGAATATTGCATGCAATTCTGGTCTCCTTCTTATCAGAAAGATGTTGTGAAACTTGAAAGGGTTCAGAAAAGATTTACAAGGATGTTGCCAGGGTTGGAGGATTTGAACTATAGGGAGGGGCTGAACAGGCTGGGGCTGTTTTCCCTGGAGGCTGAGGGGTGACCTGATAGAGGTTTAGAAAATTATTAGGGGTAAGGATAGGGTAAATAGACAAAGTCTTTTTCTTGGGGGCGGGGAGTCCAAAACTAGAGGTCATAGGTTTAGGGTGAGAGGGGAAAGATATAAAAGAGACCTAAGGGGCAGCTTTTTCACACAGAGGGTGGTACGGGTATGGAGTGAGCTGCCAGAAGAAGTGGTGGAGGCTGGTTCAATTGCAATGTTTAAAAGGCATTTGGATGGGTATATGAATAGGAAGGGTTTGAAGGGACATGGTTTGGATGGGTATATGAATAGGAAGGGTTAGGAGGGATATGGGCCGGGTGCAGGTGGGACTAAGTGGGTTGGGATATCTGGTCGGCATGGTCGGGTTGGACCGAAGGGTCTATTTCCATGCTGTACATCTCTATGACTCTATAACAGTGGGGAAAAAGCGGTTCCTGAATCTGTTGATATGTGTGTTTACACTGTTGTATGTTCTGCCTGATGGAAGAGGTTGGAAGAGATTACAGAAGTATTGTAGTTCAGGTTTAAACCATTGACCTCACAAGTGATTTAAGTCCAAAGATGAGTTGAATGGTGTGATTATTACATGAGCGGTGTTTTGGGTACTGTGCCAGGAGTAGTGTTTTGAGGATTATATTTGGATTGTTGTGGACATTATTAAAAAATATCTATTTTGTTTCTTTTCAATTTATAAAGGAGCATTTTAGGATTGATGAGATTATACTTTTACTGTGTTTAAAATCTTTGATTTTGTATTATAAGTCAGTTGGAAAATTATATTTTAGTTTTGTTTATTTTGTAATAAACTTCTGTTTTGTTATTAAGGGACAATCTGTAGCATCACATGCTTATGGTTCTGTGAGAGATCACTTTGATAAAATTAGAATGAACAATGTGATGATTTATTGAGCTTTGTTCCTATCTGGGATCTGAATTGTCTGGTAATGACGTCTGATGGGATCATAAAATAAAGCACTGAGGTTGCTGTCCTGCTTTTATAAGAAGGCATTCTTTGCTGTCAAAAATAAAACCCCACAACACTGTAGAGATAGCAGGAGAAAACACAGAAATATCTATGCATTTGAGACCTGAAGACCGCAACGTCAAAGGGTCTCCAAGCCTATTTCCTTTTCCATCTACCAATACAGAAATTGACTTCCTGGTGTCAAGATTACAGGTTACTAACCATGTAACATCCTATGGAACATCCACCTCTTTGAGAGAATCCTACAATGAGTTGTGATGTACAATTCAGATAATGAACTGGCCTGACTACACATCAGAAGTGAAAAGTCTTGACCAGGACTGTGCCCATGTTTTTGTTTCCAATGGCGAGCCAATATAAATTTTTAATTTTTGTTTAATACTTGGAAAGGTGCACTATTCTTTTTAACCAGTACACCAAGAATAGGTGTATACGTGGACATATGTGCATGCATGAGTGAGTGATGTACATTAGACCTTTCAGTGTCAACAAATATTCCTCTTTAATCAAAGAGGAAACCATGAAAAGTTGCTGCTGACTATTCAAATTGATGTTATGACTTCAGACACAGCATCCATTGTAAAAAAAAAGTAAAGGATGAGGGCTGTCAGTTCTCTCTCATTCTTGTCCATAATAATTAACACAATAATAAAGCACACAGCTTTGCTAGCTGCACAAGGTCAATGTGAACATGCAATAATATGAATAAGAAATAGCAAGGTTCAGGATGACTGATGAGAAGAAAGATCAAAGTTTTTCCTGCAGCTATTCATGCAGCAAACTTCTCCAGGGTGGTATGTTGACAACACTTCAATGTTTTTGAAATAGAAATAGTCAGTGAAACAAGAACAGGAAGAAATTGAGCCAACACAGCTGCACTTGTTAATCTGAAGGATACTAATGGAGGAGCTAGCAATTGCCTCACATGAAGGTAGGGCTACAATTCATGAGCTGCCTACACCTGCTCATTCCATAATGCTAGAATGCAAATTTGATGCATCTGCAGGATTGTGTTAACTAGTCAAGTGGATCCTGTGTAGCTTCCTCCTCGTTATTTGTCACCAGTGATAAATGAATTCAGTAATACTGTTCAGAAACCAAGTGATACAGCCGGGCTGCTCTTTTTAAAATCAGCTTGTCCATCTTATGGAGAAGCTGCACTGAGGAATATTGCTGCAAGTAAATGATAGGAAAGAGAACACCGGGGTCAAGAGAGTTTCAGGTTGATCGATGCAAAGCTGGTGACATTCATGCTGAAGATGGGCAGAATGAGTCATGTCATGGTTCAGCAAGAAGTCTGGAGGCTACTATCATCTCCATGAATGGCAAGTGAACACAATCTTCTTTAGGGAGCAAATTACTACAGATGTTGGAATCTGTATTGAAACCTAAAAATGCTGGAGATCACAGCAGGTCAGGCAGCATCTATAGAGAGACAGCAAGCTAACATTGAGTCATGATGACTCTTCATCAGAGCTGATGTGTGGAGGGGGCAGTATTTAGGCAATAGTGCTGGGGGAGAAAGGATGTTGTTAGTTCAGGTTAAGGGATCAGAATGTGAAAATAGCAGAACAATGGTGTGTCTAACTACAAGACTTGAAAGAACAGGTACTCCCACTGGAAGGGAGTGGTGGGGGGAGGGAACATGGTGACAGAGAATGCCATAAGTTTAAAAGAAGGAAAGGAATGTGTTGAATTCAGAGCCCAGATGGTTGTAAAATGTTTAGTTCGAAGATGAGATGCTGCTCCTTCAGTTTGCACTGTGATTCACTGGAGTATTACAAATTGTTGAAGACAGACATATGAATGTGTAAGCAGGTCTCTGTTAAAATGGCGTCATGCTTGCACATGGACTGTAGGTGTTCTGCAAAACGGTCACTCAGTCTGAGTTTGGTTTCTCCAGTGTAGAGTAGGCTGCATTGAGTGCAACAAATACAATATAAAAGAGTACAGGAGGTACAGGTGAAATGCTGCTTCACATGGAAAGATTGTTTAAGCTCTTGGCTAGTGAGCAGGAAGGAGGTGAATAGGCAGGTGTTTCACCTGCTGCGGTTACATGGGAAGGTGCCATGGGAAGGTGTGAGTGGTGTTGGTGGTCAAGCAATGGACTGGGGTATCTTGAAGGGAATGATCCCTGTGAAATGCAGACAGGGGAGGAAGGCGAAGATATATTTGGTGGTGGTGTTCCATTGGAGTTGTCTGAAATGGTGGAGAATGATCCTTTGAATGAGGAGGCTGGTGGGGTGAAAAGTGACGACAAAGGGGAACCCGATCACGCCATTGTGAGTGATGGAAAGGGGCAAGGGCAGAAGCATGGGTGATAGGGCGTGTGTGTTTGAGGGCCCTGTCAACTTCATGGTGGGAAACCACTGTTATGGAAGAAGCAGGGCATGTTAGCAGTGCTATTTTGGAAGGTGGCATCATCCGAATAGATACGACATAAATGAAGGAATGGGGAGAATGCCATTCTCACATTCTGATGACTTAACCTGCACTATCAACATCCTTCCTGCTCTAGAATAGATTCAATCAAGTGACATATCTCAAGAGGTCTGAATATATTTCTGTTTCCTCAAAGAATTGAAGAAATGATAGAGAGCAGCTAAGTACTGACAGCTATTCCATTACTAGATGTAGCTTTGTCTCATATTGCATCATGACTTTCAACCTGCCAACACAGTTCTCCTCAGGGAACACTTCAAACCAATCAGAGGCTGTGCAGTGGGTCAGGATGAAAAGACATGTGCAGTAAGCAGTACTCAAAAATGAATTGCTTGTTTCATCCTTTTGTACTTTCCAATGAGGAGTGCCATTATTGTGCTTGGAATATGGAAAGAAAATCAGTGCTTGGTGAAGGACTAAAATGTTGGAGGTCATCTTGAGTGTGGGTATAAGGCATCAGTAGAGACACTTGGACAGTCACATGGAGTTGAGATCTGCATTTATTGATGTTTGCATGCACTTTGTTGTGAAGCTGTGAACTTGCTGTATGGTACTTTGAACTTACATATGTTCCTCATGCAGATTGCAGTGCTGTCCCAGGTACACAGCTGCTCTCCGTCTCAAAAGTTATAGAGCACTTGTGGAAAATTATGGGAGCAATTTCATATGGGTGGCACGGTGGCACAGCAGTTAGCACTGCTGCCTCACAGCATTAGAGACCCGGGTTCAATTCCCGCCTCAGGTGACTGACTGTGTGGAGTTTGCACATTCTCCCCATGTCTGCGTGGGCTTCCTCTGGGTGCTCCAGTTTCCTCCCACAGTCCAAAAATGTGCAGGTTAGGTGAATTGGCCATGCTAAATTGCCCGTAGTGTTAGATGTAGGGGAATGCGTCTGGGTCGGTTGTGCTTCGGTGGGGCGGTGTGGACTTGTTGGGCTGAAGGGCCTGTTTCCACACTGTAAGTAATCTAATCTAATATGGTGGGTAAAAGTAGGATCCAATTGTCCTGACAATGATCTGGGTCAGATTTCATTTACTTCAATGCTGTCTATGGGATCTTGCTTTGTGCAACCTGGTTGTTGTATTTCCTAAGTTACACTAATGACTACATTTTAAAAGTACTACATTGGGATGTCTGTGCCTGTGAGATATGCTGCATCAATGCAAGTTCTATTCTCCCAGGAGTGAAGCCAGCCAACAATCTATGAAATTCTGCAAAGGAACAATTAAGCAACTTTAGGCATACTGCTGACCTCGTCATTTTTGCCAGATAACTAGACCACTAGAAAGGGGTTAAAGAAAATAATGTCTGGCGATTCTATGTAATTAGGATAGCTGATACCCAAGTGCGACAAGGCTCAGGGATGTAGACCTTTTCAATGTTAATTGTGTCTGGGGCCTTTGGGTGGAATGTGAATATAACTCAAGAGCTGAAATGATTGAGTGAGAACTATAACATCCGACATTAAAGAAGCTGAATTTAAAAGATAGATGAGACAGCACATAATATTTTGTTTGTATGGAAAACGATGAGTACCTGTAATAATGGTGGAATATCTTTGGGGTGTAGACTGTTCAACATATAATTTACTATTTCAGTTAAAATATCCTTCACCTGTTACTTAAAGGGGAAGCATGTGGCTCAGTGGTTAGCACTGCTGCCTCATAGTGCCAGGGACCTGGGTTTGATTCCAGCCTCAGGCGACTGTCTGTGTGGAGTATCCAGGTTCTCCAGGTGCTCTGGTTCCGTGTGCAGTCCAAAGATGTGCAGGTCAGGTGAATTGCCATGCTAAATTGCCTATTGTATTAGGTGCATTAGTTAGAGGGGAAATGGGTCTGGATGGGGCAGTATGGACTTGTTGGGCCAAATGGCCTCTTTCCATACTGTTGCTTTTTAGAAGGCTTGTCATAGGAAAAGATGTTTTAAGAAGTGTAAACTTGTCCATTTTTTATTTCATTCACATCATTGCAATTCCTTTTTTTTAAAAGAAAGAAATTGGTCTCTGAGAATCATAACAGAATTCACAGTAAACTCTGTTCACCTGACAAAGAACAGCGATCACCAATCTGATGAAGCTTGGGATGGTAAACTGAATAATGTTAGCTACATCATCTACTCCAATCTGGAAAGGTTCCCATACAAAGAAATTCATGGCTACAGTCACTGGCAGTCACTTCCTTGCCATGACTGTGTGCAATTGCACATCTGGTTACAAAAGGCAGAAGAGGTTTGGAAGCACTTCCTTAGCACACATCCTGGCCTAGATGAAGAATGCTCTTGGAAAGACCTTGGCTGAAGTCCCCATACCAAGTATCTTACTCCCTCTCCTCCTTAAGTCTCTTTGACAAGCTTGGGTTCTTCTTCGCTGCCTTCGTTCATTCTCCCTTTCATGCTGTTTGATACAGAAATGCAACAGTGTGTCCCCTGACTTGTCACAATCAAATAACGTGGAGAATTCAATGCAGGAATCCACTTTCCAGCCAATTCAATAAAAATGCAGTTTGAGAAGAATGGATGCCCTGTGAGCCATTACGTGTTTCAGACTGGAGCTATGATTCACTCCTAATGAGTTGTGTAGAGGCAGTTACTAAAAAGGGAACACAGGAATGTTCAGAAATAAACAAAAAATAAGCTGGAGAAAATCAGCCAGTCTGCCAGCATCTGTAGAGAGAATGTAAACAGAGTTAACATTCCAAGGCCAGCACGATAGTGGACTCAAAACATCAATTCTGTTTCTCTCGTGACAGATGCTGCCAAGCTGGCTGAGGTTTCTCCAGCATTTCCCTGTCTGTTTCAGATTTCCAGCATCTGCAGTATTTTGTTTAAATTACAGGAATGTTCAGCATG
Source organism: Chiloscyllium plagiosum (assembly GCF_004010195.1). NCBI lineage: Eukaryota > Metazoa > Chordata > Chondrichthyes > Orectolobiformes > Hemiscylliidae > Chiloscyllium > Chiloscyllium plagiosum. The sequence goes on from NC_057721.1 coordinate 27,907,027, forward strand.
ACTAAAACTTGCTGGAAGTCATAGGAGTGCACAGAAATGGAACAGAAGCCACAGCTGAAAGTATTGAATAAGACGATATCTGCAACCCTTCCTCTCCCAGTGTCCATCAAAATGAAAGAGGATATAAAGCAGAATTGGCAGTTGTTCCACTTGCAGCTGCAAAATTACAATATTGTGACAGATTAAGTTAACAAACCAGAGCAGCAATCATCCAGTTCAATAACCTGTTCCCGCAGTCTTGCTATTCCAGGATTCCTTCCTAATTTTCACTGAAAAGGAAGATTAATAGTAGAAACTTTACAAGCTTTGAAGACATATTTTGAATGAATGCAAGTAATGAATGGATGTGTTCAATATGAATGTGAAAATGAATCAATTTATTAATATGTGACTGTATTAGCACAGCCTAGAATTCTATGAATATGTGCAACTAAAAGATTACCTAATTATAAACAAGATTGTATGAGGCATAAGAGATCCTGCACTGATAGCATGTCTACTGAGAGAGGAGGAATTTATTCTCTGGAAAGGTCATCCAAGGGAATCTAGAGCAACTATGACTGGAGCCAGTAATTGGATTACACTTGCAATCACAAACATGTAACATTATTCCCTTACCTCCTCAACAATTTCACCCAAATCTTTAAAATACCACAAGTCAAACAAAGCCATGAGAGATTAAATCTGCAACTAACTTGTAAATTGTTGATAATCCTTTTAAATATGCTAGCTTGGGGGTTTGGGATGGGAGAGAGCCTCCTTCCTGAAAGTGAATGCATATTCAGCTGTATGTATTAAGAGAGATTAGCTGGGGCAGCAAGTAGCACATCCATGGTTATGGCAAATAACATCCATACTCTGCTTACTTACATCATGTACTCCTGATGCTTGCATTAATGCTCTTGTCAAGATATCATTCTGCATGGACCATGCTGGCATAGCTCAAACACAGAGGTGACACCCATATTACCGGAGCCATTACTGTCATAGAACTTAAATTTGTGATTCACCTCTAATATTTTCAACCAACATTAAAACATAATAAAGCTTTTCATTCTATAGTCTATACAAACAGGTACATATTATTTGTATAACTTTGCAGAAAATTTTAATCATACAATTCAAAGTTACCTACTATTTTAAACTATACCTTTCATTCTTTTCTCTCTTGAATCCTCTTTTTTTGGCTCCAAAAAACTGGAAAGAATGAAGGACCTTCGATGGTTCTCAAGGTGATTCTCTTGTCCGTAGGTGTTATGTATAATGTTGCTGCTTGGCTCTTATTTTATTCATCAGTTAACAATGAATAAAAATATCGAAATTACTGATGAATATCTTGATGTATTTCAAGTGTTTGCCCTTTTGATACAAATTGCAGTTCATGTGCATTTACTTTTCACACCCACGCATGCTTTCTGTCCTGAATGTTAATGTGGCAAAAGGTGATCATTATGAATATTTCCTACAGTGGAAGACATTTTCTGGCTTCTTTGTTCATGCCTTTTCTTTGGAATTAAGTTTCACCACTGCTTAACAATCTAGGCTGGACCATATGTTGACCTTACCATTGTTCTTCCAGTTCTAAACCAAGTATTGCCCTGCCTTGCTGCTCTATCTGTGCTTTCGACGAGTTCTTGAACATTTGCCTTAGTTTGAAGTTTGCTCTCATAATTCAAGTTCCCACTATCCACTCTAAATCAGCTTCTCAAATAACTCAAGGAGGGTAAAATTCTTATCTGGTGATCTAGTTATGTTTGAACTGGGAAATGATAACTAAAAATGTAAACATATTTAGTAATAGCAATTGCATCAAATACTGATAATATTGAAAATGTCAAAATATCTCAGAGAATCAAAAATAGGAGCAGTGTATCAGTCAGCCCCTTCACCTTGCTCCATCATTCAACTAGAACATGGCTGAATAATGGCACCTTAAAGATATTTTCCCATATTGTCCCTACAATTCATTAGTATTTAAAACTCTATTAATCGCAGCCTTGAGTAGATGCAATGATTATCCATCCACACGCTTTGGGAGTAGAGATTGTAAAGATTCACCATATTTGGAGTGAAGAAATTGCTCCTCATTTCAGTTCTGAATGTTCTGTCTGTTATTCTGAAAATATCTGGTAATAGAGCACACAAGTCCACCCCAAACCTAACCTTCAACTCCCAACAAAACGAAGGGAAACATTCTTCCTGCATCTGTTCTGTTGAGCCTTGTAAGAATTTTCTATACTTTCCTGAAATCACCTTTCATTCTTCACTCTGAACTCTGAACAGTACAGGCCCAGTCTCATCAATCACTCCTTGCACAACAATCCTGGCAATCCAGGGATCAGTCTGATAAATTTTGCTCAATTCTTCCTCAATCAAATAAAAACAAAGCAAACTAACTGGTTATTCAGCTATTTCTACTTTGAGGTCCTTTCCTCTTTGGAAATTAACTGCCATATTGGTTAACATTGTTACGTTGTTACAAAATAATATGTAACACAAGATGTACTGAGGGATATTTCTGAAAGAAATACTGATGCCTGTAAATACAAATCTACTTTAGTGTTATGAGATATTGTGTTATAAGTTATGTTTATTAACTCACTCATCAGTTTGTTATATTTTACTGCATTTTCATATCTTATCAGCCCTTGCTACAAGCAATGTTTACCTTTGAATAAGTGTAGCATACAGAACAATACCATCCCCATCAAGTCTCCTCAAAACATTATAATATTAATCGGCTCTCACCAATCATCTCCTGGTCCGGAATAGATTCCCCAATTAGTAGGTACCTGTTAAATACCTTTTTACTGGGCCCTTATCCCTTTAAGAAACTAACTGACAGAACAGTGTTCCCATGAGATTGCATGAATGAATGAAACCCAAACCAGCAAATAGTAAACAAACCTCACAACCCAGCTGCAGTAATAAAAGCATAAAGGATACTAAACTGATTAAGTACAGGTACAATTTCTAACTTAACTAGAGCATATAGACCTAGTATATTTACTAATATTTACTAACTTAAAAGACAAAAGGACTAACACTTCTTGATTATGCAAGCAGACCAGACAGATACTCTAAATCCTATCGGAAGTAGAAGTTAAAGCATTTAGCACGTTTCAACCCATCTCCTGTCTCCCAGGACAGAAGTTCTTCAAACCTTTGTGAACTATAGATAAGGAGGAGAAAGTGAGGACTGCAGATGCTGGAGATCAGAGCTGAAAATGTGTTGCTGGAAAAGCGCAGTAGGTCAGGCAGCATCCAAGGAGCAGGAGAATCAACGTTTCGGGCACGAGTCCAGCGCTGGACACACATTCCTCATTTCTGAAGAAGGGCTCATGCCCGAAACGTCGATTCTCCTGCTCCTTGGATGCTGCCTGACCTGCTGCGCTTTTCCAGCAACACATTTTCAGCTCTGATCTATAGATAGAACAATGTAACACCATAGTAATGGAAATTTAATATATGTAAGAACTGTATATAGATGCTCTTGGAAGAACTGTGTTTCGGGATTCTGTTGCCGCCTTGAACTTGTGCTGTGCTTGCTGAATAAAAGAGGTTACTTTCACCACTCACTGATTCCAGTCATTATTTGAACACGATCCTACAGTGGCTATCCTGATAAAATTATTTTAATGGGACTTTATCATAGAGTTTTGACAATGCTTCGTTATTGCTATTTTTGATGATGCGTAATTGGTCCATTTGGAGTACAGAGAAAATGATTTAAGAAACTTGGTCACTAAAAGGATATGACTTTTTTTTTAAAGAAATGATTCTTGAAAGTCATATAGCTATAGGTAACTGTTTGGACCAATTACTGGATATTGGTTTACAGCTTAGCTTTGGTAATGTTTGGAGTTCAGCTAGGACACAGTCTGCTGAAAGATAGAAGCTAACAATCTCATCCTTGGACATCGAAGTGCTTTTATTTTCAAAATTAATTCCTAGGGAAAGTTCTTTAACTTACTTGTTTAATTGGGAGTGTGTGCACATGCATGTTGGGTTATTTAAAAAGGTAAATATTGATACTTTCCAATTTTAAATGACATTAGTCAGCTTTTCAAATACGTTGAAACAGTACTTGATCAATCATAAATCAATAACTGTGCTGTTGTTTTTAGGACAGTTCAAATCCTCTCAACATATTCAGAAGATAGTCAAACTATTTTCTTACTTTAAAAGTAAATTGGTCAATTTACTAGATTTAAAGCAAAACATACTTTATTCATTCACTATAGTTAAAAAAACATAAGAAACAAGTAATTGGAATGACGTAACTTTATTGGAAAACTTAACAGAATAATAGATAACGGTGGCTGAAAGAACTTTTGGTGAGATGGTATGGGCTGAGGTTAGAAACAGGACAGGAGATGTCACACTGCTGGGAGCTTTTTATAGGCCTCGGCAGAGATCCAGGGATGTGGAGGAGAGGATTGGCAAAACGATTCTGGGTAGGAGTGAAAGGAACAGGGTGGTCATTATGGGGGACTTTAACTTCCCCAACATTAACTGGAAATGCTATAAATCTAGTACATTGAATGGATCAGTTTTTGTCTAATGTGTACAGGAGAGTTTCCTGACACAGTATGTCAAAGGACCGAAAAGAGGGGAAGCCACACTGGGTCTGGTACTTGATAATGAACCAGGCCAGGTGTTTGAGTTAGTGGTAGGTGAGCACTTTGGAGAGAGTGACCATAATTCATTTACGTTTAGTTTAGCGATGGAAAGGGATATATATATGCCATAGGGCAAGAGTTATAGACTGGGGAAGAGCAATTATAATGCGATTAGGCAAGACTTAGGATTACATTAGATTACATTACAGTGTGGAAACAGGCCCTTCGGCCCAACAAGTCCACACCGACCCGCCGAAGTGCAACCCACCCATACCCCTACATTTATTCCTTACCTAACACTATGGGCAATTTAGCATGGCCAATTCACCTGACCTGCACATCTTTGGACTGTGGGAGGAAACCGGAGCACCCGGAGGAAACCCACGCAGACACGGGGAGAACGTGCAAACTCCACACAGTCAGTCGCCTGAGGTGGGAATTGAACCCGGGTCTCAGACGCTGTGGGGCAGCAGTGCTAACCACTGTGCCACCGTGCCGCCCGTAAATGAATAGAATGGGATAGCAAAATGCAGGGGATGGGGACAATCGAAATGTGGAGCTGGTTTAAGGAACAGATATTGCGTGTCCTTGATAGGTATGTCCCTGTCAGGCAGGGAGGAAGTGATAAGGTAACGGAACCGTGGGTTACTAATGAAATTTCATCTCTTGTTAAGTGGAAGAAGAAGGAGACTTATGTGATGTTGAGATGAGATGGTTCAGATCAGATAGTGGAGAGTTACAGATCAGCTAGGAAGGATTTAAAGAGAGAGTTAAGAAGTGAAAGGAGGGGACACGAGCAGTCTTACGCAGGTAGAATAAAGGAGAAGCCTAAAGCTTTCTGTCGGTATGTGAGGAATAAAAGGATGACTAGGGTAGGAATAGGGCCATTCAAAGACAGAAGTGGGAAGTTGTGTGTGGACCCTGAGGAGATCAGAGAGGTGCTAAGTGAATACCTCTCATCTGTTTTCACTCAGGAAAAGGAGAATATTGGAGAGGAGAAGAATGAGATAGAATATATTAGACTCGAAAGGATCGAGGTTAGTAAGGAGGAAGTGTTATCAATTCTAGAGGGAGTGAAAGTAGACAAGTCCCCTGGGCCAGAGGGGATTTATCCAAGGATTCTCTGGGAAGATAGAGAGGAGATGGCGGAGCCTTTAGCCTTGATCTTTGAGTCATCATTGTCTATAGAGTTCAGTACCGGAGGACTGGAGGATTGCAAATGTTGTGCCCTGTTCAAGAAGGGGAGTAGAGATAACCTAGGTAATTATAGACCAGTGAGCCTTACTTCTGTTGGAGGAAAGGATTATAAGAAATAGGATTATTATTATCTAGCAAGCAATAATTTGATTGCAGATAGTCAACATGGTTTTGTCAAGGGCAGGTCATATCTCACAAACTTCATTGAGCTTCTTGAGAAGGTGACCAAGCATGTGGATGAGGGTAGGGCAGTTGATGTGGTATACATGGACTTCAGTAAAGCCTTTGATACAGTTCCACATAGTAGGCTGTTGGAAAAAATGCAGAGGCATGGGATTAAGGGTGATTTAGCAGTTTGCATTAGAAACTGGCTTTCTGTAAGAAGGCAGCAAGTGGTGGTTGATGGAAAATATTCAGCCTAGAGTCTGGTTCCTAGTGGTGTGCCACAAGGATCTGTTTTGGGACCACTGCTGTTTGTCATTTTTATATATGACTTGACACAGGCTTAGGTGGATGGCTTAGTAAGTTTGCAGATGACCACTAAAGTCAGTAGAGTTGTGGACAGTGTGGAAGAATGTTGCAGGTTGCAGGGGGACTTGGATAAATTGCAGAATTGGGCTGAGATGTGCCAAATGGAGTTCAATGCAGCTAAATGTGAGGTGATGCATTTTGGGAAGAATAACAGGAAGGCAGTGTACTGGGTCAATAGAAAGATTCTTGGTAGTGTGGATGTGCAAAGGGATCTTGGAGTCTATGTACATAGATCCCTGAAAGTTGCCACCCAGGTTGATAGTGCTGTTAAGAAGGCATACGGTGTGTTAGGTTTTATTGGTTGATGGATTGAGTTCCAGAGCCGTGATGTCATGCTGCAATTAAGGAAAATGCTAGTGCGGCTGAACTTGGAGTATTATGTGCAGTTCTGGTTGCCCCATTACAGGAAGGATGTGGAAGCATTGGAAAAGGTGCAGAGGAGATTTCCCAAGATGTTGCCTGGTCTGGAAGGGTGGTCTTATGAGGAAAGGCTGAGAGACTTGGGTCTGTTCTCTTTGGAGAGAAGAAGGCTAAGAGGGGATTTAATAGAGACTAATGAGATGATCAGAGGATTAGATAGGGTAGACAGTGAAAGTTTTTTTCCAGGATGATGACGTCAGCTTGTACGAAGGGCCATAGCTACAAATTGAGTGGTGATAGATTTAAGACAGCTGTCAGAGGCAGGTTATTTATTCAGAGAGTGATAAGGGCGTGGAATGCCCTGCCTGTCAATGTAGTTAACTCAGCCACATTAGGGGCATTTAAACAATCCTTGGATAAGCACATGGATGATAATGGGATAGTGTAGGGCAATGGGCTTAGATTAGTTCATAGGTCGGCGCAACATCGAGAGCTGAAGGGCCTGTTCTGTACTATATTATTCTATGTTCTATGTTCTTCACGATACCAACAGCAACTGCTGAAAACCAAAAAACTAAAAATCCTGATCCTATGAGAGTTTAACCACACCCATTCAGGCTGCTTCTATTGTTCCAACTTTCAAAAAAAACTAAGGCCTCTCAAACTATTTTAGTAGCTCTGGTAGACTGCTCTGGACTTCTGTCATGAAACCTTTCTTCAACAAACAAAACAAGACATAATACATTTTTTAAAGCACTGTATCATTGCTGTTGGCATGGATAAAGTAATTAGACAGATTTGTAACTGGGTAAAGCATTTAAATTTCTGTTGGGATCAATGGTGGAATGAGAGAATAACAGTGCACTGTCCAATCTTGATCATAACAGTTGATAAAGAGGCACTTGTAATTTGTGACTAGATAAACTGAACTTGCACAAAAGCAATAGAAATTGAAGGATAAAATCTTGCAATATTACAGGACAAGTTTTGACAAGAAGAATTCTTTTCTGATCCTGCTGCCCTCTATTTAACAAAAAGATTTTATTCTAATTATTTCAAATCAGTTACCACATTCATTAAAATAGCTAACAGAGGTAATTAGCATAAACGTTTTAAACATTTCGCCATTGATCATCAGTCTCTCTATTTCAAGGTCAGAATTTCCATGGAACTTATTCAAGTAACTGTAACTCTATCTATTCTCTCAAGTTGTGAATGTAAAACACGTTCAACATTTTCAAGAATCACCCTTCCATACTTCTTAGACTCTTACTGCAAGAACTTTACATTAAACCTCCTCAATGAATTTCAGTATGATCGTCCAACTTTAAGAATTTTCTCAATAAAAAGAACATTGGCCTTTCTCGTTTCCAGTTTTACGTCTCATGTATTATAAAGACATCATTGTCAAGAGTCTCAAGGTGATGCTGAGTCTCAGTGATAAAATTCCACAATTTAGTCTTTTCAGGAAATATGAAGAGCCTTAGGAAGCATGAGGTACCAATAGGAGTATCCTGATATAGTCTGGCAAATCTTTTGCATTCAATGGATAGCTCTTAAAATCAGATGTTGAGGCTTTTTTCTTTGATTCTTTTATTTTCTCTTTTTTGTTTAATTAATGCATACCCATTAAACGTAATTCCTAGCATTTGTTGCAAATTGTTTTTGCAAGTGGAATTACCAGTCCAGACACAATCTCTCACCACTTCCCAGGAAGGTCATTCACCCATACTTCCAGCTGTCTTTCCCCATCAGTTTCTTGTGTGAAGTCAGGTGATGAAGACAAGTGATGCTAACTGCCCACTCTCCTTTCATTTGAGACGACAGTTTGTATATATTAATTTACATACCAGTCTAGTCCAACAGGAGCACTCTGATCTGAGTCAGAAGGTGGTGTGGATTGAAACTCACCTGAAGATGACAAATCTTCTAGGAGAAAGTGAGGACTGCAGATGCTGGAGATCAGAGCTGAAAATGTGTTGCTGGAAAAGCGCAGCAGGTCAGGCAGCATCCAAGGAGCAGGTGAATCGACGTTTCGGGCATGAGCCCTTCTTCATGAGCCTTTCCTGAAGAAGGGCTCATGCCCGAAACGTCGATTCTCCTGCTTCTTGGATGCTGCCTGACCTGTTGTGCTTTTCCAGCAACACATTTTCAGAGCTGAAGATGATAAATGCTGGTCTGATCTCCCTGCTGATGGTAGGTTCTGGGAAATGCATTAGAGTAGGCAACTGAGCTGCTGCAACCACAATGACTGCAGTTTATATCATCTGTAATGTTAGGAAACGTCTCCAAATGGCTCACAAATTGTCAGAAGGAAACAAATGCTGAGCTGAGAATGGAAGAGCTGGCTTGACTAGAAAAAGTGGCTTTGTTGATGGTTTTAATGGTGAAAAGAGAAGTGAAGGATATGTTAAAGAGTGTACTAACATAAAATAGGATCTGTACGCTTTCAGTAGAAGAGGGCAAAGCACCATATTGTAATAAACTACCGGTGACAATTTACACTTTTTCATTATAAAGGTAGACAGTTGAGGACTTCGTCAGAACTTTTCTCACTCAAATACCAGCTATGGATAATTTAATATCTTCTGGTATCTCTCATTATCAGGTTCAGACCCTGGTCACCAGGTCACCAGGGAGCAGAGGAGCCTGTCAGGATACGTGAGTATATGGTATAAATTACTTACTTTTAGCTTGGGCGTTGTTCAGACCCTGGAGGCAGTTGGAGAGGCCACAAGGTCACCAGGGAGCAGAGGAGCCTTTCGGGATACGTGAGTATACAGTATACATTACTTACTTTTAGCTCAGGCATTGTTCGGACCCTGGACATAGTCAGAGAGGTCATGAGTTACATATTTGGCAAGTTGCTTTACCCGAAACTCTACTCCGGTAGTGTCTCCCACCCATCCTCTTTGTCTAATCCAAAAAAAAGTTTTGTGTGTCAGTTGGTAGAGTGACAAGTGTTTTCTTTCGTGTTTCATTTTTTCAGCAGTCTATTTGGGAATTTAGAATAGTGGGAATGGAAGTTAGGGCAGTTGAGTGATCCTCCTGTAGTATGTGGGAGGTAAGGGTCACCTGAAGTGTCCCTGCTGACTTCATCTGCAGGAAGTGCATCCAACTCCAGCTCCTCGAAAACTGTGTTAGGGAACTGGAGCTAGAGCTGATGAACTTCAGATCATTCGGGAGGTGCAGGGGTTGTTGAGAGAAGTCACAGGGAGGTAATTACTCCACAGCCATGTGAAGAGGGTAGAGATGGGTAGGAAAGGGAACAGCAGGCAGTGTAGGGATCTCCTGTGGTGGTTCCCCTCAACAACAAGTATACTGTTTTAGATACTTTTGGCGGGGGAGGGTTGATCTTACCAGGGCGAAACAATGGGGCACAGGTCTCTGGCACAGAGTCTGTCTCTGTTGCTCAGAGGGGAAGGGGGAAGAGGAGCAGAGCTTTACTCATTGGGGACTCCATATTTAGGAGGACAGATAGGAGGTTTTGTGGGAATGTGTTGCCTCCCAGGTGCCATCGTGATGTCTCTGACTGTGTTTTTGGGATCCTTGCGGGGGCGGGGGAGCAGCATCAAGTTGTGGTCCACATAGGCATCAATGACATAGGTAGGAATAATGGTGGGGATCTAAGGCAGAAATTCAGGGAGCTAGGGTGGAAGCTTAGAGCTAGAACAAACAGAGTTGATATCTCTGGTTTGTCGCCCATGCCACTTGCTAGTGAAGCGAGGAGCAGGGAGAGAGTGGAGCTGAACATGTGGCTGCAGGGATGGTGCAGGAAGGAGGGTTTGGGATTCTTGGATAATTGGAGCTCTTTCTGGGGAAGGTGAAACCTCTACAAACAGGATAGTCTTCACCTGAACCAGAGAGGTACCAATATCCTGGGGGGAAATTTGCTATTGCTCTTCGGGTGGAGGGGAGGGTTTAAGTTAATGCAGCAGGAGGATGTAGTTCCAGTGTACAGGTGGTTGAGGGTAGTGAGATCAGGGATAGGTTTACAAGGTCACCGGAGGGCACCGGCAATCAGGATGTTGGTTTGAAATGTGTGTACTTCAGTGCCAGGAGCTTCTGGAATCAGGTGGGTGAACTTGCAGCATGGGTTGGTACCTGGGATTTTGATGTTGTGGCAATTTCAGAGACATGGCTCGAGGAGGGACAGGAATGGTTGTTGCAGCTTCCGGGATTTAGATGTTCCAGTAAGAACAGAGAAGATGGTTTAAAAGGGGGGATTGTGGCATTGTTAACTAAGGGTAGTATTACAGTAGCTGAGAGAACGTTTGAGGACTCATCCACTGAGGTAATTTGAGCTGAGGTTAGAAACAGGAAAGGAGAGGTCACCCTATTGGGAGTTTTCTAAGGGCCTCTGAATTGTTCCAGGGATGTAGAGAAAAGGATAGCAAAGATGAATCTGGATAGGAGCGAGAGTAACAGGGTAGTTGTTATGGGGGCCTTTAACCTACCCAATATTGACTGGCAATACTATAGTTCAATTAGCTTAGATGAGTCAGTTTTTGTCCAGTGTGTGCAGGAGGGTTTTCTGACACAGTACGTAAACAGGCCAACAAGGAGCGATGCCATATTGGATTTGGTACATGGGAATGAACCCGGCCTGGTGTTAGATTTGAAGGTAGGTGAGCACTTTGGCAATAGTGACCACAATTTGGTTATGCTTATAATAGCAATGGGCAGGGATAGGTATATACAACAGAGAAAGATGTACAACTAGGGGAAAGGCAATTTTGATGCAATTAGGCAAGATTTAGGATGCATAGAATGGGGAAGGAAACTGCAGGGGATGGGCACACTTAAAATATGGAGGTCATTCAAAGAACAGCTACTGCAGGTCCTTGATAAGTATATACTTATCAGGCAGGGAGGTAGTTGTTGACAGAGGGAGCCATGGTTTACTAAAGAAGTTTTAGCTCTTGTCAAGTGGAAGAAGAAGGATGAGGCGTGAAGGCATGGTTAGGGTGCTTGAGAGTTATAAGTTAAACAGAAAAGATCTAAAGAGAGGGTTAAGAAGAGCCAGGAGGGGACATGAGAAGGTGTTGGCAGATAGGACCAAGGAAAACCCCAAGGCCTTCTATAGTTATATCAGGAATAAAAGAATGACTAGAGTAAGATTAGGGCTAATCAAAGATAGTAGTGGAAAGTTGTTTGTGGAATCTAGGACATAGGGGAAGCACTTAATGAATACGTTTTGTCAGTCTTCACGTTGGAAAAGGACAATGTTAATGAGAATACGGGAATACAGGCTACTAGATTAGATGGGATTGCAGTTGACAAAGAGGAGGTTTTAGCAGTTTTGGAAGATCTGAAAATAGATAAAACCCCTGGGCCAGATGGGATTTTTCCTCGGATTCTCTGGGAAGCCAGGGAGGAGGTTGCACAACCTTTGGCTTTGATCTTCATGTCATCATTGTCGACAGGAGTAGTGCCAGAAGACTGGAGGATAGCAGATGTTATTCCCTTGTTTAAGAAGGGGAGTCAGGACAGCCTTGGTAATTATAGGCCAGGGAGCCTTACTTCAGTTGTGGGTAAGGTGTTGGAAAAGATTATAACAGATAGAATTTATAATCATCTGGAAAGGAATAATTTGATTAGGGATAGTCAGCACGGTTTTGTGAAGGGTTGGTCATGTCTAACTGATCTTATTGACTTCTTTGAGAAGGTGACAAAACAAATGACTGAAGGTAAGTCAGTTGATGTGGTATATATGGACTTCAATAAGGTGTTTGGTAAGGTTCCAAACGGTAGGCTATTGCATAAAATATGGAGTTTAAGGATTTAAGGTGATTTAGCAGTTTGGATCAGAAATTGGCTAGCTGAAAGAAGACAGAGGGTGGAGGTTGATTGGAAATATTCATCCTGGAGCTCAGTTACCAGTGGTGTGCCACAAGGATCTGTTTTGGGACAATTGCTGTTTGCTATTTTTATAAATGATTTGGATGTGGGTGTGGAAGGATGGGTGAGTAAATTTGTGTCTGACACTAAGGTAGGCAGAGTTGTAGATAGTGCCAAAGGATGTTGTGGGTCACAGAGGGACGTAGATAAGCTGCACAGCTGGGCTGAGACGTGGCAAATGGAGTTTAATGCAGAAAAGTGTGAGGTAGTTCACTTCAGAAGAAGTAACAGTAATGCAGAGTACTGGGCTAATGGTAAAATTCTTTGCAGTGTAGATGGACAGAGGGATCTCAGTGTTCAGGTGCATAAATCCCTGAGAGTTGCCACCCAATTTATTCCTGATGAAGGGCTTTTGCCCGAAATGTCGATTTTATTGCTCCTCGGATGCTGCCTGAACTGCTGTGTTCTTCCAGCACCACTAATCCAGAATCTGGTTTCCAGCATCTGCAGTCATTGTTTTTACCTTGTTAAGAAGACATTAGATGTGTTGGTATTTGTTGGTAGGGGGAATGAGTTTCGGAGCTACGAGGTCGTGTTTCAGCTACAAGATACTGGTGAGGCCGTACCTGAAGTATTGTGTACAGTTCTGGTCACCCCATTATAGGAAGGATGTGGAAGCTTTGGAAAGGGTTCAGAAGAGATTTACTAGGATGTTATCTGGTAAGGAAGGAAAGTCTTATGGGGAAAGGCTGAGGGAACTGAGGCTGTTTTCATTGGATAGATGAAGGTTGAGAGGTGATTTAATCGAGACGTATAAGATAATCAGAGGGCTAGTTAGGGTTTAAGCTTCAAAGAATTATGTACACCACTTCCCAAGGCTCTACCATTAATTGTATAAGCCCTACCTTGATTGTTGCACCAAAATGCAATATCTTGCATTTAACCAAATTGAATTCTGTCATAAAGCTAGTCCATTTTTTTTCTAAAAGCTGTTCTTGGCTCAAGGGTACTCCATCTGTGATTTTTTTTCAGAGGGTTAATAAACGAGGCTTGGTTGTGATAAGACTGGTTTGGTAGAGAGATGAAAAGGATTTTGTGAGGCGTTCTGTTTATATGTAAACAGATGAGACTTCAGGCCAAAGCGGTCATGTTTTAGAAGTGACCTGTAGAATGAAAGGGAGTTGTTGCCTCTCTAGCTGAGTAGTTTAGTTCAGTCCAGAACTGGTTGGACTATTCAACAGTGAGCTGTGTGAAAACTCTCTTTTCTGCCCTTCTAACTTCGAGCTGTAAGCATTTGACCCTTTTTTGTACTGTGTTTTAAAAGGAGTTTGCTTATTGGGACAGTTGTGCACATTCAGAACAGCATACTTAAGTCTAGTTTGGATAGACCAAGTTCTGTAGGGGTTCATTAATCTGTTCTTCATGTTTCATTGTATAAATTTGTGAATTTTTTTGTCTGTTTTGAACCTGGTAGTCAACCTTGCTAACTTAATCTAGGTAATTTTCACTGTACACTTACCAAAACAAATTGCAAAGCTATGGTCTGGGCTGCCTGCTTAAGAATATTTCAAGTGGTCTAGCCAAGTCTATAACAACTCCATCTGCCATTTTTCAGCCCATTGACCCATTTGATCAAGATCCCTTTGCAATCTTAGAAAACATTCTTCACTGTCTACTATGCCACCAATTTTGGTGTCATCCTCAAATTTACTACCAATGCCTTCTATATTCTCATCCAATTCATTTATATAAGTGACAAATAAAAGAGGATCCAGAACCGATCCCTGCGGAATACCATTGGTGACAAGCCTCCAGTCCGAAAAGTAACCTTCCACCACCACTCCGTCTCCTGCCATTAATCCAATTAAGTTTTGAATTTGTAAGTTCACCCTGAATCCCATGTGACCTAACTTTATTTATCTGTCTACCATGCGGAACTTTGTCAAAGGCTTTATTAAAATCCAAGTAAACAAGCATCTGTTGCTCAGCCCTCATCAATCTCTTGGGTAATCTCCTCAAAAAACTCAATCAAGTTTGTGAGACACCATTTTCCTAACACAAAACCATATTGATTATCCCTGATCAATTTTGCCTCTCTAAATTTTCATAAATTCTATTTTCATGGGAAAGGTTTCAGTTTTTCTTGAATGAGTACAGGAACCAGCAGATCTCTGTCGGGGCTTGTGAAACTCATTATGAAATACTCCAAAGCCACTAATATTTTGCAAAAATAATTAAAATGTTGCATTTAAATGACTTCTAAAGTAAAACATATATTCCAAAATTTTGAGTTTGCAAAGTATGATACAGCATATCCTTAAGAAAGTGTGTACAAACGGAACTGCTGCTCAGAACTTAAGGCACCATTAGCTACCATTCCTTCTTTCATGCAGTTATGATCTAGATACAGAGTGTTGCTGAAGTCATATCCGTTGGTTCTAATAGTCAGATTGTATTACTTGTTGCTTCAATGCAAGTTGAAGGTTTGGTGAAATGTGAATCACTGAATCCTGGGCTACTATTGGTATAAATTAGATTTGTAAAATCAAGCTTGGTATTTTCCATTCCTGTGGGTAATGTTTCATTAATAATGTATAAAGACATTACAGAAGATGAAAAGCCACCCAGGAATGGAGTAACAAACAGATCATTAAAAATCATTACTGCAGACATAACGTCTTTTACCATTGCTCATTTAGACAGATATTGCCACACACTACTAAGTATTTCATATACTCTTCAGGGAGTAAGATGGAGAATATTTAGCTTTTATTCATTTGAAATTTAATGTCCGAATTAGAATTCAAATTTCATGGTCATTTGTCAGGGCAAAATTTGAAAAATACATTCTGAAATGCCAAATGTATAATAATTCTCTTTTAAATATTGACTGCATTTTACTGACTGATTTGTCAGCGTTGTATAACATTCAAATTTTTGTACTGTATGTAACACTCAAATGTAACTTATTACATCTTTGACGATGACATAAATGAGACAGAATTAAATTTTCCTTGAGCTTGTTTTTTAAGAAAGTGTTTTGTGAAGTTAGACACTTTTTCTTTGCCTTTATATTCTGTTTTAATTTATTTTACCATATTTTAAGATGGCGCTGGAGAGTGGCGACACATGCAACACTCTTCACTTAAGTTTCTGTTCTATTTTTAATGTAACATAGGTCACAAGGTTTTTAACCTATTAATGGAATGTGGCCCTTCCGTTATTGGAAAACCATACAGTATTAATAGTGTAATTTCAGTGAATTGTGAAGGAAACAGGTGTAAAACTCTACACTATCCAGACAGATAGCAATTTACACACCCAAGGTTGAATAGTGTATTTTATTACCTGAAGCACGTTGCTTATAGCACGTGAAATGCTTGTGTTTCTGCCATTGATTAAATATTTCCACAATTGTGAAAATTTTAAACATTGTAAGTTACAAGACATAAATAGTAATTGATCAAACAAAATGTAGATCACCACGTGCAATGTTTACATTTGATGAAGCAATTCATGGGCTTGATGTGGCAGGTAAAGCAGGCTATTCCTCAAACAAATACATGTAACTTTTTAAGGGTAGGAGCAATTATTAGTCTGACAAACCATCATTTGAAACATTCTAGCCTAGATTTTCCAACTGGGTGCAAACAGGGACAAAATCAATGACTGATTAGGGTGGAGTTCCACCTTGTGAACCAGGTTTTGCAGTGAGGTGTGAATTCTGCTTGTTTTTGTTCAGGGTAAACAAAGAATGACTCAGTTTATTTCCACAAAAATTGGCCCAATGTTCAGCAATTTCAGTGTGAAAAGTTTTATCTCCACCCCATCATTAACATTTTCCATTGCAAAATTTGATGGGTGCAAAGAGCTCCTGACAAGTTATATATTCAAATTTACATCTTGTTTAAGATCCAGTGATTGTAATTTCCAAAAGTCTAAGAAATTCTAGCTTATACTCAAGCTTATCTGTTTTCTTTCACAATGTTACTGCTTACCTCAATCAGAAAGGATTTCATTCAGAGTATATAGTTTATACCATAGATGATACATTTTGTAAGCTAATACTCTCCAGAGAATTCTCATGTGTCTTGATTTTAACATTGACTCTGAAAGGAAATTTCTTGGATGACTTCTAGGCAATTAAGATAGTATTCAAGCCATAGCTCATGTTATCATTGTTGTATACCAGGAAGCTAGATAAAAGTGGGACAATAATGATGTTTGGGCATCCACCCACATAATCATTGAACGTGCAATTGATGTGTTGAAGCTACACGTCAAGAGGCTGGTTAGCTCAGTGGGCGTTCTGTAATATAGTGCTGCTGCAGTTAAAAGGAATACTCTTGTTTACTGATGCTGCACTACTATCCCAAACAAAAATAGTAGTTCTAGGGCCTAGCAAGTGAATGTAAGAGCCTAAAGAGAATTCAGAGCAGAGACACAATATCAGCTGCAACTGATAATCATCAAGCTTTAACACAGATTTATGAAGGGTCTTTTGTGGTGCAGTGGTAGTGTCTCTACCCCTGGACTGAGAGAGCTGAGTTCAAGCTTTACCTGCTCCAGAGGAGTGTAGTGACATCTCTGAACAGGCTGATGCAAAAAAACACAGGTTAAATAAAATCCACTGAATAACATTCTCAATCAAGACTTGAAACTTGCAGATTTATTTAAAAACTTAGGTTTGCTGAGGGTGGTGCAGTGGTAGTGTCCCATCTCTTAATCAGGAGACCTGAGTTCAAGTCTTACCTGCTCCAGAGATGTGGAACAATATCTCTCAACAGGTAGATTAGAAAATATTGATAGAGCAAACCTAACGTATAAAAATAACAGGTATGCTGAACTCTCAACCACATTAGCAATCTTTCTTATCACTTCCTGACTGCTCCCTTTGTTACTGGTGCCTTAATTCTGTTGTTACAAAGATCACATCCCTGTTACTCATTGAATCATGAAACCTTTGCAAGAAGATTGCACATACAGCTTCAGAACAAATTGATTTTTAATGACAAACCACTGTTGCTCATACAATGCTCATACAAAGATAAAGTAGCTTTATCTTCACAGCTGCAATTTGTATGTTGATTCTTTGCTCCAGTGAATCATACATGCAGCAGTTTAGAAAACTAAAGTCCAATGGAGCTAAAACACTGTTTATTTGAATCAGTTTCATTCTGCTTTTACAGCTAGATCTAACATAAAAGTGATTTATCCACAGTGGGTGAGGGAAGTAGTTAGAGTTTATTCCCTTAATGTGTTTCATTTCTGATCTTACTCAACCATGGATGACTACAACTGTTTTATAGCATTATTAAAGATGCCTGCATATTTGATCTAAAATGTTATATCTTAAACTGGAGTGTCAACTCAAAACATTGTAAAATAATTGCAGCAGAAAGCAGCAAGTAGCACTCCACATTTCTCTCCATTAGATTTCAGTTTCCAAATGTCCACTGATCTACCAACCAGTCGAAATTTTCCTAAAGTCTACTACTATCCTCCTCTGCAGTTCACAAAATTTCTAAATTTTAGGTCCTCTTCATTATTGTGAAATTGTACCCTATATGATTGTATTATCATGGAAAGCATAGGACTAATACTGAACCGAGGGGTAACCACAATGTATCTTCCTATGGCCTTCACAAACAGTTTGTTTCCTGGCCTTAACTCAATTTCATACTACCATTGTCCCTCTTATTCCATGGGCTTCAAATTTTCTAACTAGCCTGTTAAGTAGCACTTTATCAAAGGCCTTTCAGAAGTCCATATGTACCATATTGCCCTCATCAATCTTCTTGGAAATCAAAAGAAAAAACTTGACAATGGAAACACAATGCACCTTTAACAACTCCAAACATATATTCTTCAGTTCATATATGTTTGTCCATGTGATTATTAATTTTGTCTAGATTTTCATTTCTAAATGTTTGCTGACCACGGAGGTTAAACTAACCTGATTGTAGTTATTGGGTTTATCCTTACTTTGAACATGGGTGTAACATTCAGAATTCTTTTGTTCTCTAACATATAACTCATAATCAGTACAGCACAGAACAGGCCCTTCAGCCTCCCTTTAATCTTCCTTAGAGATAAGGCTACCTCCATAATTTCTACCTTCATTCCCTCAGTGTCCCAAGGTGTGACACCTAAGCTTGGTGTCTTACGTTAATTACAATCAGACTTTCCAGTACTTCATGTTCTACTAATTTTCAGCCCATTCAGTGTCTCAAGTGTATCTCTTTGCTGTACTTTGTCAGCAACTTTTTTAACTAGGATGGATGCAAATGCACATTTATTAATTACCTCGGTCTTTCCTTCTGCTCCCAATAGTAGCTTAAAGCTGTGTATGTATTTCTATCATGAGAGCTTCAAAGGCTGAATGCCCTTGTTTCCACATCACAGTGTGACCATGGAAACTTCTGGACATTTGCACCATAACACCAAGAGAAGATAACACTTAACACTTAAGAAAATACACCTCCTAACCTTTGAACATTGAACTAGATATGAGGAGGATGTCTATGAGTCAGTAAGTACTGGAAAGGGACCAAGCTCATCATTATATTCTGATATTTTCCTTTTACATTCTACTCTCTTATTCATCTACTGACAGCAGATCCTATCTTGAAGTCATTTATCACTTATGCTCAAAGTTAGTTGTAAAAGCTGGTCAGAAGGACATTCTCGTTGTCTTATTTCTTTGTTCAGACATGACGTGGGAAGTTGTCAGGCTCCAGTAGAACAGAACGTGTCTAGAACTTGAGACTGCACTTTCTGCAACCTTTACTAACATTAATTTAGACTTTTGTTTAGAATCCCCACGGTGTAGAAACAGGCCCTTCAACCCAAAAAGTCCACACTGACCCCTCCGAAAAGTAATCCACCCAGATCTATTCCCCTCCTGTATTAACCTATACATCTTTGGACTGTGGGAGGAAACCCAGGCAGACAAGGGAGAATGTGCAAACTCCACACAGTCACCCAAGGCTGGAATCGAACCTGGGTCCCTGGTGTTATGAGGCCACAGTGCTAGCCACCATGCCACTCCTGTTTATATCCACCCCACTGTGTGCTCACTAAGTGAGATGGAACAATACACATTGTGGTGAATATAAACAGCTAGTGGTAGCCTAGAAAGAGAGTAGAAATCAGATATCTAGAGGAACAACCTGTGTCTAGTCTTAACTGATGACGATGGCCATTTGGATCTCAGAGGACTTTCTCGAGAGAAAATGATGTTTTGTGAATATCAAACATTAATTCAGTAGGCTGATGCAGGTGGTTAATTTCAGTTAATTTCAATTAATCTATAATTTCAGTTCCATTACACGATAAATTTTTGCTTTAAATTCTGTGTCTTACAATTGTGTACTCCACAACCACCTGATGAAGGCTAGTGTGCTTCCAATTAAACCTGTTAGACTATAACCTGGTGTTATGTGATTTTTAACTTGATGCAGATGGAGGTTGGGATTGAGTAGATCATCAGTCACGTCTACACAGCTTTACACAACAAATATTGTAGGTGTGCAGCTTCAACACAACAATTGTGAGTTCGTTGGTTATTTGGGTGGATGCCCAAACATCATTATGGGCCCATTTTTAAATCTGGGTTCCTGTTATAACACTGTAATATCATGAGTCGTGGCCTGTGTGTAGCCTTAATTAACCAGAAATTATCCAAGGAATTTCCTTTTGGAGTCGATTTATTGGAATGTAGAACTGCCTTAAAATGAAGGCATCATGACAATTTTCTGGAAAATTGTCTTACAAAATGTACCATCCAAAAAATAAACCTTATAAACTCAGAATGAAATTATTTCTGATTTATGTAGGCAGTGACACTGTCAAAGGAAATACATTAGCTCAGATATAAATTAAAATTCGTTAGACTTTTGGAAATTATGATCACTGGAACTTGGAGCATGTGGCAACTCCAGTGATATATGCTTGGAGCTCCCCATATCAAAAACTGTAAGATAAACAATTGCTTCTCAAATGATGATCCCATTGTTGTAATGGAAACTTCAAGTCTGATTTTTTTCTTTGTTTTCACTGTTTCCAGTTTTGTTACCATCAATTGTTGCTGGTCTTCTAGCTTAGAAAATAAAACTGCACAGCACAGGAATGGGCCCTTTGGCCCACCATGTTGTGCCGAACATGACACCAAATTTATGCATCTCATAATTTTTTAGACTTCTATCAGTTCTCCCCTCAGCCTGTGCCACTTCAGAGAAAACAACCCAAGTTTTTCTAGCTTCTCCTTATAGCTCGGATTCTCTAATCCAGGCAGCATTCTGGTCTACGTATTCTGCACCATCTCCAAAGATTCCAGTATTTAACCTAGCTTCCTATTGATTTATTGAGGGTTGCTCTCAGTAATTAAACCAATAGTTGTGTCAAGGCATTCATGAACAATGTGGTGGTTGAAATGAGCAGAACTGCCGTAGATGTTGGGGAAGGGAGCCCTGGAATTAATATTCAAATATAGAAAACCTTGAAAGTCTTAAACACTTAAAAGTCTTATCTGGAAATAAGCTAAGATCTGTCCCAATGCTTCCAGTTGTTAGGTCTGTGCAAAATGAAGGACCAGAAAAAGTGTATTTACTAATTAGTTTAATGAGGAATTTGGAAGGGAATTTAGGAGAAAATTCTTTATCCAAAGAGTGGCTACAATGTGGACTATATCATCTTGAGGAGAAATTGAGGGAAATAATATTGACACATTCTATGGGAAATAAAATAAGTAAATGAGGGGAAACAAGTGTAAGATTATCCTGATAGGCCTAGGTTAAGAGGGGTGGAAGGAAGTTTGTGTGGAACATAAATACAGTCAGGTTGGAAAAAATGGCCCAGGTCTCTGCTGTAAACTCTGAGTAATCATGTAAAATAGTAATGAACATAACGCACAACGTATCCTGCAAAGCAAAATAAATTCAATAGATTTTTTTTTTACTTGAGGGACGTTGAGAAGGGGAGCCTTCAGATTCTTAGAACATTTGGACAAGTTAAGTGGAAGAAATAATTTGACAAGAGAGGTTCCATTTAAATTGAAAGAGGATAACAATTACTTGAATCATAGATAAAAGCAAATTGAACATAATGTTGTAAGTGTAGGCTTAATTATTTTCTAAAAATGCAAGAGCTTCAGGAGTAGACAAACACTGTTAGCCAGTATGAAACCATTGACAATGACAAGTGTTGTAAGTAGTCATGACCTGGAATTTTTTTCTTTCTTAATAGTGGACGTGGATATCGTTTGCTGAGCCTGAATTTATTGACTATTTCTAATTGCCCTCAGGAAGGTGGTGATGTGCTGCCTTCTTGAATGCACTGCCTGCATGTGGTGGAGTTAGATTCAATCATGGCTTTCAAAGAAAATTGAATAATTATTTGATGGGGAAAGAAATTGCAGAGCCACAAGGAAACAGAAAGTGAGTTTTTCTAGACAATGGTACAGACAATGATCAAGAAAATGTCCTCTTCCTATATTCCATGAGCTGAATCCTATAGCTTTTGTGCTAGGTTTGAGTTGCATCCAGTTGTCTGGAGGGTTTTGTGCAATGGGGTCTAACATATATTCTCGACATATCTTACCAAACGCACCTCATTAATTACCTACCCCGTTCCTATGGCATCCATCAGATCAGATTCTATCTCTATTTTACTATATGCCCTTCCCAGTGCAACTTGCCATTCAACAGATATCCACCCAAAATCAGTATGCTTGGTGCCTGTGCCATCTTTAAAGTTACATTGCACTTTGCTCAAAAACCTCATAGATTCATGTCGAACTCTGAGCTCAAAAACTGCATGAATTTATGTAAAACTCTGTTATTTCACTTTTTAGATTGGAATCAATCTAAACATCAGATCATAGACAGAGAACACAGGAGGCTAACACCTTCAACACATTGTCCAGCTATCACCATTGTTAACAGCTAACCCGAGAATGCAACTTTTAAAAAAAGGGTTTTGTGATTTACACATGAAAGAAGTGAAACTATCACTGTATTCTAACAGATGAAAGGCTTAACAGACAATCAATTCTTCAATGTATAATTTCAGTTACATCACACTGCAAATTTTTGCTATAAATTCTGTGTTACGATCGAGCCCTCCACAATCACCTGATGAAGGAGCGTCGCTCCGAAAGCTAGTGTGCTTCCAATTAAACCTGTTGGACTATAACCTGGTGTTGTGTGATTTTTAACTTTGTACACCCCAGTCCAACACCGGCATCTCCGAATCATGACTATTAAATTGATCATGTTTAATTTGCAAGCATCAATGGCATGTAGAACATGGAACATAGAATATTACATCGCAGTACAGGCCCTTCGACCCTCAATGTTGCACTGGCCTGTGAAACCAATCTGAAGCCCTGTCTAACCTGCACTATTCCATTCTCATCCATATGCCTATGCAATGACCATTTAAATGCCCTTAATGTTGGTGAGTCTACTACTGTCGCGGGCAGTGCATTCCACGCCCCTATTACTCTCTGATTAAAGAAACTACCTCTGATAGCTGTCCTGTATCCATCACCCCTCAATTTAAAGCTATGTCCCCTCATGCTAGCCTTCGCCATCCGAGGAAAATGGCTCTCACTGTCCACCCTATCTAACCCTCTGATATCTTTTGTATCTAATAGCCTATGACCAACATCTGACCTCTTTGCTACCTCAAACTAAATGCATGTGAAATGGGTAATGCAAAGATTGCAATGCAGAACTGCATTTGATTTGCCAACTCCAGCTTCATGTTTTAGTTGCAACAACATGGTGGCATCCAACAAACATGGGTCTTGTGTTTTTGGCTATCCGTCCATCCTGGGGATTGTTCCAGCTGTTTTCCAATAGCACTTTGCATCGAGAGAAGGGAAACCCTTGGCTGACGACAGGAGGCTCAGGCAGGTTGTCATATACCCCTATACAACCTCCGTGTCTCCTATTACCTCACACCCTGACAACCCAATTTGAGTCATCTCCTTCTGCTCACAATGTGAATACCCATCACACTGAGCTTCACGTACAACTGTCACGCTTTCCCTGTGGAGATCACGGTCAACAACCCCATTTTCTAGTAATTTACTGGAACGTCCGATGATATTCCAAATTCCCCTCACTTAACTTGAGATTGCACCCCATAACCACCTTTATTCCCACTGCGTTAAATGTCTCTGCTTTACTACCCAACTTTGAACCCCTGCCAGTTCTATCATCAAACCCCCACAGCTTTAACATACTAATTCTGCTCCCCCCCCCCCTCCAAACTCTACCCTCAAAGTTCAGGAACACTGATAAAAGGACAAGTAGGATTGTATTTGCTCCAGACCTGTGACCAGCTCCAGTGATCAGACCCGAGGCACAACTGTGTTTGTAGCTTACCAATTAATAATACACCTCATTGGTCAAGGTGGCCCTATTGAGCTGACTGCTGAACACTGTCAAATTGGACTGAGACAGATCCCTGCAATGGACTCTATGCAGCTTGTGTCCATGACTGATGGTACTATTACCCAATCTCAGACAATGACAAGCCACCACCCCTCCCCGACCAAGCAATGCCTGAGGAATAATCCTGACCGGCTTCTGCCACATACATTTAGTGCATGTGCCATAGTCTGGTTGAGTTTGTTGACATCTGGCTGGTTTTGCTATGTATGGTAAGAAGGGAAGCTGAATATTAATGAAGTGAGTTATGCTGTTAGCAAGGTGTTTAACAAATGTTAACCCTCATCAGTTGGCACCTTGCCACTGCCCCTTATGAAAAGCATAAAAGGTAGAGCAAGAGGCTCTTAGAATCTCTCCCGTGTGGAAGCAGGCCATTCAGCCCACACCGACCCTCCAAAGAGCATCCCACCCATTCCTGTATTTCCCATGGCTAATCCACCTAGCCTGCACATTCCTGGACTCTATGGGCAATCCACCTAGCCTGCACATCTTTGGACTGCAGGAGGAAACCAGAGCACCCAAAGAAAACCCTGATGCTGCAAGGGAACAGTGATAACCATTGTGCTAATGTGCCACTGTTGTAGTGCCGAGATAATGTTTCTAGCTCTGGCCAGAAGGCCTGAGTGTGCTACAATATCTCTGAACAGGCTGATTGAAAATATCTAAAAGGCTGAGTGAAATGATCTTGATCTTGACATGGGCCTTTCCAAACTTGATGCCTGATTCTTCCACATATCTCGCCAAAGCCCACATCATTCAGACTCCTTTAAGATTCTCCCTAATGAATCTATTGTCAGATTCTCAAAAGCAAGGTTATTGGTGGAGGAGTCAGTTAGGAGTAGCAGCTGCAAAGATGTAAGATGTATTATGAAAAAAGACCTTCAAAGACAGGCAGAAAGCTGCATTGTTAATGAAGAAAGTTTTAAGAATGTTGGATTTTATAGCTGAAGGCAATAATTTTGAAATTATATGGATGAAAGGGTATTAATTTAGTAACTAGTGTACAAAACTAGTGCAAGATGTGCAAGCAGACCAGGACCTGTGTGGGCAGCTGAGGCATATTGAAGAATGTCCATAAATTTCTAAGCATGGAAGATTTAACATTCAAGAGATTGAATGGAAAATCAGAAGAAAAGATGTAAATATAAATAACGTGGAAAAGTTTCTCACACAGGATGGGAAGCAGTTTTCTACATCAGATCAAGTGTTCAATGTCTTTTACAGGAGGGTGGTTAGGGTTGTGATGTGAAGGTCTATAAACAGCCAGTTTTGTACTCTTGATAGAGTGGGCTACATTAGGTAAATGGCTGTTTCTCATTTTAGATCGTCTCAACTTTATCATATGAAATGGAAAAGAGATTGTTAAGTTTAAAATACTGAAGTGGCAAGGTAGTTAGAAATTACTTCACAATCTTCTTGTAACAAAATATAATTAATTTTTAAATGCATAAATTGGATAGTGTGCCCATGTAAAAGTTATATTTAGAAATAAGTGGAAAATAAAATGTCTTACTTCCTTATTACTGTATATCTAGTATATCGTTATTATTTCTAAAAGTTCTCTGTTCTATCTCATTTTCTTTTACAGTAAGAAGTAAAAATTACATTCAAATTGGAAAGTTGAGTAGTTACCATAGGGTTAGAAATTGTTCCAATGCTGCATGAAATTCCTATTATAAACTGTTCCGTTCAGCACAGCAGTAGAGTAACTAAATAGAAAATAACCAACTAAACCCATTGTAATACTTACATAGACAGATACAACCTACTAATAACTCAAAAAAAAGACAAAAAACAGGAGTCAGGGTGGGGTGGGATAAGGAGGAGCATTGTGGTGCTGGTGGTAGGATTTTCAGACAGGGAATCCAGAAATATGGATTTCCAAAATTAGCAGCAGGGCCAGTTTTAAATTTATTTTAACACCATCCCTACCTGGCAACTGGGTAGATTGTCAGAATAGTTTTCTTATAGTGTTTAATGGCCTGGGAATCGATGAGTAATCTGGTGGCAGGTAAATTCAATACAGTGATGGGAGCAGTGGGGGAAGAGGAAGATTCATAGAGTTATACAGCATAAAAACAGACCCTTCGGCCCACCATGTCAATAAACAAACACCAAACTACACTGATTCCACTTACTGCACTTGGTCCTGGCATTTTAAGTGCTGAAAAATGTGTTGCTGGAAAAGCGCAGCAGGTCAAGCAGCATCCAAGGAGCAGGAGAATCAATGTTTCGGGCATAAGCCCTTCTTCAGTAATGCCTGAATGATTCCTGAAGAAGGGCTTATGCCCGAAACATCGATTCTCCTGCTCCTTGGATGCTGCCTGACCTGCTGTGCTTTTCCAGCAACACATTTTTCAGCTCTGATCTCCAGCATCTGCACTCCTCACTTTCTCCTGGCATTTTAAGTGCTCATCCAAATGCTTCTTAGATATTGCCAGAGTACCTGCCTCCACCATTATTTCAGGTTCCATGTTTTTACTATCTTTTGGGTGATTTGTTTTCCTTAATCCCCTCTAAACCACTTACTCTTCACTTGAAACGTATGCTGAAGCCTATTATAAAGGATACAATAAATAGACAACTGGTTGATAATGATCTGGCTGGGTACAGTCAGCATTAATTTGCAAATGCAAAATTGTGTTTGTTAAACTGGTTGGGAGCTCTTTGAAGATGTTAGTAACAAAACTTATAAAGGAGAGTTGATGAACATAGTAAAGTTAGATTTTCAGGAGGCTTTCGATAAAGTTCCTCACAGGAGGCTTACAAAAAATAAAGTACATGGGATAAGAAGTAATATACTGGCGTGGATCAAAGAATGATTCACAGACAGAAAGCAGCTCCAGCTGCTCAAAATAGATAGAGTCGCAGAGGTCTACAGCAAGGAAACAAGTTCTTCAGCCCAACTCACCCATGCCACCCCATTTTCACAATTAAACTAGTCCTATTTGCCTGCATTTGGTCCACATCCCTCCATACCTATCCCAGCTATGTCCCTGATTTTAATGATTTGGAGATGGGACCAAATGCAATATTTTCAAATTTACAAATGACACAAAGCTAAGCACAAATGTGTGTTGTGAGGAATATGGAGAAATTTAGTTGTTGAAACAAAATATCTTTGGAGTTGCGAAAGGGACATTGTTGATGAGGGGGTTGGGAGGGAGAGAAACTGAACACTGCAGAACGATAAATAGGACATAAGAGTGGGTGAAGGAATTAGACGTTGCAGGGGGATGAATAAGACATTATGAGAGAACAGGAATCTGATATCCTGATGCATGCAGGAATTGAGCAACATAGGATGTATGAGGAATCAGATATCAGGGGTGCTGAGAGGGATTGGAAATCATAGAATAGTTACAGTATGGAAGGCAGCCATTTGGCCCATCATGTTCTGTTAGCTCTCAATAGGAGCAACTCAGCTAGTCTTGCTCACCAAATGTATTCCCATAACCCTGCAGATTTCTTCTATTGAGATAATTTTCCAATTCTCATTTTGCAACTTAGTTTGAAGTTGCAAGTACCACACACGCAGGAAGTGTATTCTGGGTTCTAACTATTCACTAACATTTTTCCTCATTATTAATATAAAAGCTTTGTAGTACATTCATTGACTTACAAGATATACTGAGCTAGTGTGACATTTTATAAATATCTACAAAGACTGGTGCATGCTATAGCCATGTTAAATGAGTTTCACTTAGACGTCTTCCTTTGTTTGTAGCACAGGGTTTCATGTTCCCAACGAAGCAAATATTGTACCTTTTTAGCAGTGATATATAATGCCAGCCTTTGACATGAAAGGACTAACATAATTTAGCAGCACTGCAGTGCGTACAGTTCTGCCCTATTACAAAATGTGAGCCATCATATGTTTGATGTATTGCTTGTGTGTGAGAATTTGTGGCTTTGACACAGGAGTCATTAACCAGGGCTTCAAACTGCAACCTCTGTCACATGTGAGAAAAGGCACCATAAATACACAACATAACAGCAGGGTATATGGGGCTTTAAGAAAAGACATTACTCTTCATGATAGAATAAAGCTCTTTTATTCAAATGTTTTGCACAGGAGTGATTGAGATAGTGGAAACATTTTCGAGAAAGGTTTCTAAATCAGATGATATAATTAGAGAGACTATGAATGTATAAACTGCAGAAAGTTTCAGAATCAGCACACAGGCAATGTAAATCTTAGGTAAATTTTAGGTAGAGAGAATAAAATCATTGAAATTTACAGCAGAGAAAAAACTCATTTCACCAACTTCTTCTGTGCTGGCTGTCCAAAAAATATCCAATTATTCCTACTTTCCAATAGGCAGGCAAATATTTTCTTTTAAGAATTTATCCAATTCTCCTTTCAAAATTATTATTGATTCTGTCAGAAATGCTTTGTCTATAATCAATTTTGACCTCATCCCGAAGCCTTAAAGATCACAAATATTTGTCTCAAGTCAATTTGATGTACACCACATGATTGAAAGAATTGTAACATATTAACTAGCTACAATGCATCCTCCAAGATTGGCCATGTCCCTAACCAAGCGATTGCAATGCAGCTACATCACTAGTATCTACAATATGGAAAATTACCCCAGAGGATCTAGTGCATAAAAAACCGGACCTTCTAATTCAGCCAATTATCACCCTACCAGTCCACTCTCAACCATTAGCAAAGTAATGCAAGGTCTCGTTGACATTCGAATTAAGCACACACAAAACCAGTGACCAGAAGATGTAGGAACAGGAGTAGGCCATTGGTCCAGTGACTCTGTTCTGTCATTCAATCATGATCTGGAGGTGTTGGTATTGGACTGGGGTGGGCAAGGTCAAAAGTCACACAACCCCAGGTTATAGTCCAATGGGTTTATTTGAAAACACTAGCTTTCAGAGTGCTGCTCCTTCATCAAGTGAGAGAGGAAGACCTTACACATTTAATTTATAAGGAAAAATTAAAGGGTCATACAACTCATGCAAATTAAATGACTCTTAAATCTTTAATCATTTAGAATGGAGGTGCAGTTTTGATTGATTAATATGCAAATCCTAGAATTACTTTCAAGACACTACCTTGAGATAACTTAAGGTATTACCAATATAAAGGAGGTGAGACCTCCTGTCAGACAATGTGTTTCAGGCAAGAGATCTTGTTTGAGGTATGTCTGTGTCTTAACCTGCAGTCACACTGATTTAATTCTAAAATAGGAGTTCATAAAATGCCACATTGACTGACTGTCTACAAATTGTGTACTTTTTGAACAAAATAGAATGTATCTCCAAATAAAAATCTGCAAATGCAAATTCACCACACATGTGTGTGTGTGTGTGTGTGTGTGTTGGGGGTGGGGAGGTGGAGAGCGTGTTTTGTATGTGTGTGTGTGTGAGAGAGAGAGAGAGAGAAAAAGAGAGACTGTGTGCATGAGGGTGGAGAGAGAAAGAGTTATCACGTGAGTGTGAGAGAGTACATGCATCTGAGTGGTTCAACTCATTTGCATCAGTTGTATGACCCTTTCATCCTTTCTTTATAAATTCTGTGTGTAAGGTCTTCCTCTCTCACTAACAATTGATGAAGGAGCAGCACTCCAAAAGCTAATGTTTTCAAATAAACCCATTGGACTCTAACCTGGTGTTGTGTCATTCAATCAGATCATACCTGATCTGACAATCTTTGCTTCTCTCCTGTCTCCTGCCTTAACCCCAATATCCTTGATTCCTTTACTGAGTAAAAAATTGACTATCTCAGCCTTGAATATAATTAATGACTGAGCCTGATAGGCCTTTAATGAATTTCACAGATTCACTATCCTCTGAGATAAAAAAAACAAAAACCTGTTCATCTTTGTTATCATGGTCAGCCGCTTACTCACAGCGCCAGAGACCCGGGTTCAATTCCCGCCTCAGGTGACTGACAGTGTGGAGTTTGCACGTTCTCCCCATGTCTGCATGGGTTTCCTCTGGGTGCTCCGGTTTCCTCCCACAGTTCAAAAATGTGCAGGTCAGGTGAATTGGCCGTGCTAAATTGTTCGTAGTGTTAGGTGAAGGGGTAAATGTAGGGGAATGGGTCTGGGTGGGTTGCGCTTCAGCGGGTCAGTGTGGACTTGTTGGGCCAAAGGGCCTGTTTCCACATTGTAAGTAATCTAATCTAATCTGATCTAAATATGTCCTCTGATCTTAGACTCTCCCAAAAAGGAAATCAACATATCCTTTATTTAAGCTGTTGAATTGTCATTCATTTAGCTGCCAAAATAATTTATATGTTTCAATAAGGTCACTTCTCAGGCTTCTAAACTCTACTAAATGCAGTCCCAACCTTTCCTTAAGCCAAGATATCTTTCCTTTAATAAGTCAACCAAAAATTTTCACAATATACCAGCTGTGATCTGACTCGTGCCTTTTATAGTTTTAGCAAGACCTCCCCACTTTGATAAGCCATTCCCTGTAAAACAAAGGCCAACAGTCCATTTACCTTACCTATTACATGTTGAACCTGGATGCCAGTACCAATCTCATGATTCATAGATTACATAGATTAGATTAGATTAGATTACATAGATTAGATTACTTTACAGTGTGGAAACAGGCCCTTCGGCCCAACAAGTCCACACCGACCCGCCGAAGCGTAACCCACCCCTACCCCTACCCCTACCCCTAACCTAACACTACGGACAATTTAGCATGGCCAATTCACCTGACCTGCACATCTTTGGACTGTGGGAGGAAACCGGAGCACCCGGAGGAAACCCACGCAGACACGGGGAGAACGTGCAAACTCCACACAGTCAGTCGTCTGAGGCGGGAATTGAACCCGGGTCTCTGGCGCTGCGAGGCAGCAGTGCTAACGACTGTGCCACCGTGCCGCCCATTCATGCATGGGAACACCCAAAGCTCCATGTGCTGCAGCTTTCTGCATGTAAATAATATACAGCTCTTCTATCCCTTCCTACCAATGTGCGTAACCTCACATTTTCCCATGTTATGTTCCATCTATAAGATTTTTGAATACTCACTTAACTTATCAATATCATTCTGCAGACTCTTGTGTCATCCTCATTATTTGCCTTCCCATCAATTTTTGTATTATCCACAAATCTGGCAATAGTACGTTCAGTTCCCTCATCCAAGTCAGTAATGTATATTGTCAGTAATTGTGGGCCCAGCAATAATCCCTGTGGCACTCCACTAGTTACAGGTAGCTATGCTGAAAACGTCCCCTTTATAACCAACTCTGTCTTGTATTATTTAGCCCATTTTCCATTCATGCTAATGAATTCTTGCCAACACAGAATTACAGAAGTGTTATTGTGCAGAAGGAGGGCATTCGGCCCAGTCTGCTTGCGTCTGCTCTTTAAATGTGTCCCCTGCCAATCTCCTGCTTTATCCCTATCCAGTTGCAAATTAGTGTTCTGCAAATAATCATTCAATGTTCTCTTAAATGTCTCAATTGCAATTGCCTCCACCACACCTCCAAGTAGTACATTTCATACCCAACTCCTCATTGAGTAAATAGGATTTTCCTCAGTTTCCTCTCGCTTCTTTAATCACATTAAACCTTTGCCCTTTTATCCTTATTCCTTTTCTGAGCAGGAACACTCTTTCTATCAACAGCATGGGTTCTTATCTACATGCAGTTCTTTCTCAAGTGCCTTTTGGTAATTCATATATATTACATCTGCTGTTTCCCTTCTATCTAACCTGCTTGTTATGTCCTAGTAAATATATTCTAGTAAATTTGCAGGTATGACTTCCACTTTGTAGAGCTGTGCTGACTCTGCTTGATCACATATATTTCTAATTGCTGTGCTATTACATGCTTTATAATGGACTGTAGCATTTTCCCAATGACAGACATTAATCTCTTTTGAAAGGGAATAACATTGGTAAATTGTTCACGCCTCAGGAACTTTTCCAGATTGTAAGAATTCTTGGAAGTTTGCAACCCATGCATCCTTTATCTCTACAGCAACTTCCTTGAGAAGGTTAAGATTCAACCCAACTGCTCTAGGGGATTTAACATCCTTTAACATAACTAATTTCCTTAGTACTGTTTTTACAATGATAATTATTTGCCTTTCCACAAGCCCCCTCACAGCTAAGTCTGTTGATTGATTATTTAGTATTTTTGGAATATTGCTCGTGTCCTCTACTGCAATGTAATATATAGTTTTTATTCACTACCTCTGCTCTTTCAGGGTTCCTTATCACTGTTTCCCCAATGTTGTCCTGTAAGAGGCCTTTATTAACTTTAGCTTTTCTCTTCCTTTTCCAAAATTTAAAGTGATTCTTACTGTCCATTTAATATTACTTGTTAGTTTGCGCTCAACATTTATATTCTTCTGCTTTATTATTTTTTGATCATTGTTTATTAAAATTTGAAACTCTCCCCATCCTTTGATGAACTGCTAATCTTTGTCACATTGTGTCTTTTTTTCTCTTTCAGTTGGATGCCATTCTTAATTTACTTCGTTACTTGTGGTTGGCTTACCCCCTTCCTAGAAATCTTCTTCCTCACCGGGATATATTTTATTTACATCATTAGCTATTTTCGTAAAAACCTACTGTTGTTCTTCAACTATCTTTTTTGCCAAACTCCTTTCCCAGTACACCCCAGCCAACTCAGCCCTAATTCCTCTACAACTACAATTATTTAAGACTGGCACAGTTGTTTCTGATCCAGATTCCACCCTTTTAAACTAAACACTAAATTCTATCAGTTACGGGCACAGTTCAAAGACAGAGATAGATACATTCTTGATTACTAAGGGGATCAAAGATCATAGGGAGAAGGTAGGAGAATGGGATTGAGAAACATATCAACCATGATCAAATGGCAGAGCAGACATGATGGGCTGAATGGCCTAACTCTGCCCCTTTATCTCATGGTCTTCCTCTGAGATTATTTACTGAACCTATAGCATCACATTATCAGATCCATAAAAGCCTGGTACCTGGTTAGACAACAAATATAGTTCTAGGAAACTATTCCGAATAATTTTTTTCTATGGTTACCTCTATCAATTTGATTTTTGCAGTCTGCATGAAGATTAAAAGCATCCATGATGTGCCATTTTACATGCTTTCATAATCGCTGATTCATTGTCCATACTACAGACTAGCTACTCCTAGGATGCATGCAGTCTACTCCAAGTGTTTTCATCCCTTATTGTTTCTTATATCCACCCATATGGATTCTACATCTTCCAACCAAATACCATTAGTGCTATCATACTTATTTCATATTGTCCTAACAATACTACTCTATCACCCCTTTCAAAGGGGAACAAACATCTGAATATTCAGAAGCATAGAAACATTATAGCGTGGAAACAGGCCATTTGGCCCACTGAGTCCACACCAACACTCTAGGGGGCATCCCACCCAAATCCACCGCTGCATCCTGTTGCTGTAATCCTGTATTTCCCATGACCAATCCACCTAGTCTACACATCTTTGGACTGAGAGAGGAAACCCATGCAGGGAGGATGTGCAAACTCCACACAGACTGTTGCTAAGGGTGGATTCAAACTCAGGTCCCTGGTGCTGTGAGGCAGCAATGCTAACCACTGAGCCATGTTCCCTTAGTTCCAAGCTTTGGACTCTTTGCTGCAATGACTCTGTAATGGCTATAAGGTTTACTTATTCACCTTTATTTGTGCAATTAATACTTTTTTTATTCTGAATACTATGCACATTTAAGAGCCAATAATTTTCCATTTTTACAATTATTTTCCCTTTGACTCCATTTGGTGCTTATTAAATGCTTGTACACTTTGTCCCTTCTTGTCTCGTTATGGGTACCATTACAGAAATGTCCTTTTGCTTAATTGGACTGCATGTTTCCCTTTTGATTATTTTAAGGCCCTCTCTACAGCCTTAGTTATTCAGTTTGCTGGATCACTGGTCCCAGCATGGTTCTAGTGAAGCCTGTCTGACCACAGCTTCCTTGTATCAACGTTCCCTCTGGGCAGCATGTGCACAATGCCACTCTGACATTGCAGAAATCCCAGCTGTGCATGGGTTTCAGAAACCTGTGCTGGCAATAAGGAAATTAGAGGGAATGCTATCTTCTCACACCAATCTTTTAGTCACGCATGTAACTGCTTGACTTTGTTATTTTTATTTATTTCTAAATCATTCATTGAAGCATGCAATAACATTGAGTCATTTAGGAAGGAGTTAAGGTTTGAAAAGCCAAGAAGGCATTATTCGTGCACTACCTTCTTAACCAATGTTTCCATCACCACTGCCTTCCTCCATTAGATGACATAGCATGGTGAGACCCTGCTGATGGGAAGTCAGCCTGAGAATGTCAGTCAATCACCTTGATCCTGTGAACTGTCTGAGCATGGTATGTTCTGTACCTAGCAGGTTAGAGTACCTAATTCCTGTCACCGTGACTTCCAGCTCTGCTTATTTACCACCTTCTCCCCTTTAGACTGCCACAGGACTCTAAATCCATTCTACCAGATCAATTTACAGACCCACAGGATAGCTCCAACCTTTTAAGAAAGATTGTGGTTAGAATTCACTAGCAATTCTGCTATTGCAGTGGTTTGGGGAAATCTTGCAGAATCAGCAGCGTGGTCAGACCAGCAGGTATACCTAATGCCACTGAGTTAATAGTACGGCTGAAAATTCATACTGTTTTTAAATGTCTTTACTCAACTACAAAGCTAACCCTTGGCATTAGAAATTTCAGTTATGGAGGAAGAAAGCGACACTTAAAATCATACACACAATCTGATTCCATTTCTGTGTTATCATTTGTCAGTTTTCAACTTGCCATTTTGCAGATTTGCAATAAAGCATACATCAGGAATGAAACATGCACTTCTTTTTCTCATTAACACTAAAGCAGTAAAGTAAAACTGTAGCTCTCCACTGGTGAAGTCAGCTAACCACCACAGATCAAGAAGTTCTTTTATTTGTTTCAGTTCCATGCAGTGGACAGAATCTTAATCCCTTTCAGGGTCAGAGTGATCCTGAACTTTCTAATAAGGAAAGCAATCTATAGACTGCCTCTATTCACCACCCCATTAAGTACAGTGGATGGGCAGTAGGTGGGGCACTGTGACGGCAACTCAAAATGGAGGTGCTGTGTGAAGCATGAAGACATTTTAAGAAAATAAAGAATTCCCACATCTGAAGTCCTTCAGTGACTGCTTGTGGCTGTGGGTATGATATTCGCATCTCAACTGCTCCAAGATAATACAATTGAGGAGGCCTAAATGTCAACTGCCTAAACCAGCTTCCCATTAGGAAAGCATTTGCAGAGAGCTGTCAGGCTCCGGTGTCAACAGGGGGTAGGGGATGCAGGGGGGTGAGGGGATGCCCACATGGAAAAGGTGTTGGGTATTCTCAGAAGGTGACACCTAACTGGGCCTTAATCTTTCTCATTGGTTACCTATTCTTCCATTGTTGACTCCCATGTTAGCCCATCACCAGGGAGAATAAAGAAAGACAGGAACACATCAGGGAGCCAGTAAATGTGCATCTTTCAAAACTTCCCCACTCCCCACCTCTAAAGCAGCCTGTAATGGTAATGTTCCACTTACAGGAGAGGCATATTTTAAGTTGGTTCTGACATGGTTCTCATGAACAATTGCTTGATTTCCATCAAAGACAATCCAAAAAAAGGGTGGCACTGTGGCTCAGTGGTTAGCACTGCTGCCTTACAGTACCAGGAACGTAGGTTCAATTCCAGCCTTGGATGACTGTCTGTGTTGAGTTTGCACATTCTCTCCATGTATGTATGGTTTTCCTCCCAGTGCTCTTTTTTCCTTCCACAGTCCAAAGATGTCCAGGCTAGGTGGATTGACCATGGGAAATGCAGGGTTTACAGGGATAGCGTCAGGTGTGGGTCTTAGTGGGATGCTCTTCAGAGGGTCAATAAGGACTTGATGGGCAAAATGGCCTGCTTCCACTCTATTGAAAAAAAATAAATCATTCAAGTGCTAAAAACATACATTTCTGCTCTTTCCCCAGAGCTTTCAACACATTTAGCAGGACACCTGAAGAAATTTCATTTTCAGATTTCTTGATCTGAATGGATTTTAGAATTTCAATGATTTTCATTACAGTATTCACAACTGTTTTGTACAACTTATAAACTACAAAGTGACCACACACCCTGTACTGAGCCTGAATAACCGCAACTTGTCATATATGTTTAATATTCATATGAGTCAAAGAATATTGCTCACTTATGGAGAGGTCAGACTTATTTGTCACTTTCCATAAGGAAAGATCTGTGTACAAATGCTGGCTCAATTAACCTCTTAAATTTAAATCTAAGTGAGAGAGATGTGTTCTGAATGCTTGCAATTCAGTAAAAGAAATCCTGCCTTGAGACTTTTAAAATAAACTCTTCATATTTCATTATGTTTGCAGTAAGTTATTAATTGAATATTTGATCATTGTTGCAACTAGAGCATTACAGTAAAGGGATATATTTTACAATTTAATATTCCACAGGTCATAGTGAACAGAAAAATATATTTGGAATTCAAGCGTGGGAGTCAGTCTGACCAATTCACAGCCTACGCAATTGTCTGTCCATTATGCCCCTCCTTTCAATATGTGCTCGCATCACATGATGCAGCACACTGGGAGCACTAGGTCATAACAATTATTCTATCTTAATAACCACTACTGTGTTTTCAGTCCTTTCTATAGACTAAATTCTTTTATAATACAGTTTTCTTTCTGTGCTAAATGAAACAATTTTATGGGCTGAACTGACACATGCAGACAAAAAGGATTCAATTCTTCATATTCACTTTCTATGACATGTTATATTTTAGAGGGAAGAAACCATTTTCACCTAGAGGAGCTGGAACATTAGTTATACAATGTCACATTGTGTATAACAGTATTGGAGACACCAATCTTACAGAGTATAGAACAATCACTGTAGGACAAAAATTCAAAGACACATCATTGAACATTCTTGTTGCACATTCTTTCAGCTCTGTATCATTATTTCACTCTACTTCTTGAAATGTCAAAGAACATGACAGTAATGCTTCAAAATTCCCCATTTAATGTGCTGTACAGATTACAGTGGAGCAATTAAACAAAACTGTTCTCTTTAAGTTGCCTTGTCAAAAAAGTATGATGCATTTAAATATGTATGAACTGAATGTGGAGTGACACTTCCCTAGCAATCTGGGAAAACTGAATGTTTCACAGAGACAGTTTTATGCTACAGTGAAGCCCATTTGTTATCATAGAGTTTTACATCTTAATTCAGTTATTATCACTGAATGAGTACAACCAAACTGTCATCTATTCATTTTCAATACTCTGTCTTGTTTATACCTTAATCAAATCTGTTTAATGTTATTATTTTCCTTACTACTGCTGTTAATTACCATTAATCAGAAAATAACGTGTAAAAGCATTATTCTGGAACAATACAAATGACAAAGAAACATTCAAAAAATGATGTTGATCTAATGTATCCATTTTCTTTATTAGGTTCCTGCATTTAAAATAGTTTATTGCTGGGATTGTAAGAGACCTAAAATTATTTAACTGTTGCAAATCTTAGTTACAAGTGAAAGTTTTGGACAATTACATGAAAATTATAATGTGGAAACCAAATATTTGGTATTTATCCTCCATTAGCAATCAACATCTTCCTATTTCTTTCATCATTTATCTGAGAGGGTTGGTGTGTAGGGTCCCTGCTCCGAATGTATCACTCAATTGACTGGTATGCCTCAGGATCAACCGATTATTCAGACTAGTACATTGGTTAAGGAAAGTTTTTTATCCTTTCCTTGTTACTTGAGGAGGGATTGACAATCTGTATTCTATGGTGTTTAGAAGGATGAGGAAGGATCTCACTAAAATCTATAGACCACTGAGAGGCCTGAATAGTGTAATATGGAGAAGATGTTTTCACTAGTAGTAGAGACTAGGACATGAGTACACAGCCTTAAGAGTGAACAAGCAACACTCTAGAACTGAAATGATTAGGAAATTCTTCAACTAGCGGGTGGTGAATTGCCACAGAAGGCTGACGAGGCCACATCATTGAGCGCATTTAAGACAGAGAGAGGTTCCGGATCAGTTAGGGGATTAAGGGTTACAGGGGTTGAGCAATGTATCAGCCATGACCAAATGGTGGAGTTGACTTGATGGGCCAAATAGCCTCATCCTGCTCCTATGTCTTATGGTTTTATGGTCTTATGGTCTCCATAAAATATCTTACCTCAGAGCTGCCAGTCAATCGACTGACTAGGACCTCTCTGGTCTCAGGAGTACCACTGGGACTGCAGCCAGTCACAAAGAAAGTGTGCTATGGTAGAATCCAAACATTAAGGTAAGGGGGCCCTGCAAATGCCAGTGATGCTGGACCTGACCAGAGAGGAGAGATAACTAGGGGAGCAATCAAAAGGATGAGGAAATGCAATGATGGGAAGACCTCAGTGGGGGCTTTTGGTGTAAGGGACCCAGAAAAGAGGCTCCCATACTACTTTTGACCAGCCAATGAAACCTTCTGGATTGCACACTTGATTCAGCCTCTCCTTCCAAAGTTAAGATTCCCAGCCACGGCAGAATATCTTTGACTAGTCTTTAATTGGGCAGTTAAACCTTCTATTCGCTCATGGTTAATGTAGTGATTGTAACGGGTCACCCACATGGACCTCATAGAATATGAGTCCACTGATCGGGGGTGTTAATCTGATCCAATCAGGAAGCCCTGGTTGCCAGAAAAAAATAAGAGTGATGGGCCATGGAGGGGGTCATTAGGGCCGATTTCCTGCCCCTTTCTGCTGTTATGTCAGAGCCCGGGTGTCCTTGGAGAAGGAGCACGCGGTGTCCACCAACACCCTGAAGTTGTTCAGGGAGAGGTGGGCGCCGCAGGGAGTGGAGTGCATTATTTCCCCATCCAACTCTATTTTGATTTAGTCCCTACCCTCCCCTTCACTGTTTTGATCACACAGCATTGCCCTTTGATGTGAAGGGCAGTGCTTGTCACTGGCCACTCGGGTGTTTTCCTATCTTCCTGGTGGTGGAAATTGAATAAAGATTCATGCACTTTGTGTCTTTCACTGTGTCTCACACCTATACACACACACCATGGGTGCTGGGGAAGAAATAAGCACTACCGCAGTTAGGCGGTAGTGTGGGGGTTAAAATAAAAACAAACAAACAGGAGATTAAGGGCAGTAAAGAAAAAAAGAAAAAAAAATAAACTGGATTGTAAGGGCACTGCTTGTCACTAAAGAAAGAACAAAAAACAAAAGATAAAAAAGAAAAAATAAGAGTGATGGGCCATGGAGGCGGTCGTTAGGGCCGATTTCCTGCCCCTTTCCGCTGTTCCCTTTCCGCTGTTATGTCAGAGCCCGGGTGTCCTTGGAGAAGGAGCACGTGGTGTCCACCAACACCCTGGAGTTGTTCAGGGAGAGGTGGGCGCCGCAGGGAGTGGAG
>NC_057721.1:27946513-27960632 GCF_004010195.1 Chiloscyllium plagiosum
TTTAAAAATCTCACTGTGTCTCACACCTGCACACACACACACCATGGGTGCTGGGGAAAAATAAGCACTACCGTGGTTAGGCGGTTTAAAAAAAAGAAAAAAAGACAAAAATAAAGAGTGTTGGGCCATGGAGGGGATCATTATGGCCGATTTCCTGCCCCTTTCCGCTGTTATGTCAGAGCCCGGGTGTCCCTGGAGAAGGACCATGCGGTGTCCACCAACACCCTCGAGATTTTCAGGGAGAGGTGGACATTTCAGGGAGTGGAGTGCATTATTTCCCCCTCCAACTCTACTTTGATTTAATTCATGCCCTCCCCTTCACTGTTTGATCACACAGCATTGCCCTTTGATGTGAAGGGCACTGCTTGTCACTGGCCACTCGGGTGTTTTCCTATCTTCCTGGTGGTGGAAATTGAATAAAGATTCGTACACCTTGTGTCTCTCACTGTGTCTCACACCTGCACACACACAACATTGATGCTGGAGAAAAAATAAGCACTACCACAGTTAGGCGGCTTAAAAAAAGAAAAAAAAAGAAAAAAGACAAAAAAAAAGAGCGTTGGGCCATGGAGGGGGTCATTAGGGCCTATTTCCTGCCCCTTTCCGCTGTTATGTCAGAGCCCGGGTGTCCCTGGAGAAGGACCATGCAGTGTCCACCAACACCTTCGAGATTTTCAGGGAGAGGTGGACACTGCAGGGAGTGGAGTGTATTATTTCTCCCTCCAACTCTATTTTGATATAATTCCTACCCTCGTCTTCACTGTTTGATCACACAGCATTGTCCTTTAAGAAGGGAACTGCTTGTCACTGGCCACTCGAGTGTTTCCTTTCTTCCTGCTAATGAAATATAAATAAAGATTTACAAGATTTACACACTTGTTGTTTTTCACTGTGTCCAACATCTGTACATACACAACATGGGTGCTGGGGAAAATAAGCACTACTGCAGTTAGGCGGTAGAGATTCTGACTCTTTTTTTTCTTTTAGAACATAGAACATAGAACAATACAGCACAGAACAGGCCCTTCGGCCCACGATGTTGTGCCGAACTTCTAACCTAGATTAAGTACCCATCCATGTACCTATCCAAATGCCGCTTAAAGGTCGCCAATGATTCCGACTCTACCACTCCCACGAGCAGCGCATTCCATGCCCCCACCACTCTCTGGGTAAAGAACCCACCCCTGACATCT
This sequence comes from Chiloscyllium plagiosum, assembly GCF_004010195.1. Taxonomy (NCBI): domain Eukaryota; kingdom Metazoa; phylum Chordata; class Chondrichthyes; order Orectolobiformes; family Hemiscylliidae; genus Chiloscyllium; species Chiloscyllium plagiosum. The sequence continues at coordinate 27,947,707 of NC_057721.1, forward strand.
CCCCTATACCTTCCACCCTTCACCTTAAATTTATGTCCCCTTGTAACACTCTGTTATTTTTTTCTTACACTCTGTGTACTGACTCTGATGAGACTATACCAGAGTTAAGAACTTCCCGCATGTGAACAAAGGGTGAGTTAGTGATGGGATGCCAGCCTTTATGGAATTACTTCAGTTAGTAAGGCATCTCCTACTGCTGATAAATTGATGGCAGGGAATGGGGATAGGCAGGTAAGCAATGGGCAGAGGGCCTGAGGCAAGTTGCACAGAGTGTTAAACCACAACCCAGGATGGTGGAATCAATTTGAACACTATCGCCTTATTTAGAAAAAGAGTCTGAACTTGGAAAATGTCAAATGATGAGTGACTCACATTATAGAAACTGCTTTAAGTTTTTGAATTAAGTCTGTAAACAGGCAAGGTAGTCAACAGCAACTTGCTGAAAGTGGAAGATCTCAACTGAGAGAAGGACACTCAGCTTATTACAATTTCAAGTTCATCTGATAATCACCTGATAGTCTTCCCATAGCTAGAAATTCAGCTATGGGAAGACTTCACAGCCTGCCAATAAAAAACTTTCAGTTCGAGGAGGATGGTTAATGTGGTGCCACTATATAAGAAAGATGGTAAGGAAAAGCCAGGGAACTATACACTAGTGAGCTTGACATCGGTAGTGGGCAAGTTGTTGGAGGGAATCCCGAGGGACAGGACTTACATGTATGTGGAAAGGCAAAGACTGATTAGGGATAGTCAGCACGGCATTTTGCATGGGAGGTCATGTCTCATGAACTTGATTGAGTTTTTTGAAGAAGTAACAAAGAGGATTGATGAGGGCAGAACAGTAGACATGATCTATATGGACTTCAGTACGGCGTTCGACAAGGTTCATCATGAGACATTGATTAGCAAGGTTAGATCTCATGAAATACAGGGAGAACTAGCCATTTGGATACAGAACTTGCTCAAAGGTAGAAGACATAGGATGGTGGTGAAGGGTTGCTTTTCAGACTGGAGGCCTGTGACCAGTGGAGTGCCACAAGGATCGGTGCTGGGTCCACTACTTTTCATCATTTATATAAATGATTTGGATGAAAACATAGGAGGCATAGTTAGCAAATTTGCAGATGACACCAAAATTGGAGGTGTAGTGGACAGCGAAGAAGGTTACCTCAGATTACAACGGGATCTTGATCAGATGGGCCAATGGTCCGAGAAGTGACAGATGGAGATTAATTTAGATAAATATGAGGTGCTGTATTTTGGAAAAGCAAATCTTAGCAGGACTTATACACTTAATAGTAAGATCCTATGGAGTGTTGCTGAACAAACAGAACTTGGAGTGCAGTTTCATAGTTCCTTGAAAGTAGAGTCACAGGTAAATAGGATAGTGAAGAAGGCATTTGATATGCTTTCCTTTATCGGTCAGACCACTGAGTATTGGAGTTGGGAGGTCATGTTGCAACTGTACAGGACATTGGTTAGGCCACTTTTGGAATATTGGATGCAATTCTGGTCTCCTCCTTATCAAAAGGATGTTGTGAAACTCGAAAGGGTTCAGAAAAGATTTGCAAGGATGTTGCCAGGTTTGGAGGATTTGAGCTGAAGGGAGAGGCTGAATAGGCTGTAGCTGTTTTCCTGGGATCTTCAGAGGCTGAGGGGTGACCTTATAGAGGTTTATAAGGTGGGGCGTGGATAGGATAAAGAGATAAAGTCTTTTCCCTTGGGTAGGGGAGTCCAGAACTAGAGGGCTTAGGTTTAGGGTGAGAGGGGAAAGATATAAAAGGGACCTAAGGGGCAATATTTGCACACAGATGGTGGTGTGTGTGTGGAATGAGCTGCCAAAGGAATTGATGGAGGCTGGCACAATTACAGCATTTAAAAGGCATTTGGTTGGGTGTATGAATAGGAAGAGTTTCGTGAGATATGGGCCAGGTGCTGGCAAATGGGACTAGATTAGGTTCGAATATCTGGGCAGCATGTATGGGTTAGATCGCAGTGTCTGATTCCATCGTAATGCATAAACCATCTAAGAAATTATTAGGCCTGCCAGAAGACAGACTGGACTGCATAATTCAAAACTGAATTAATTATAATTGAGAAAAATGTATTACCCTCAACTGCATGTAATCTGTGTGTGAGAAAGTGTATTTCTGAGAAAGTTCAAATGAAAAGTCACATTTAATTCAGAGTAAGTTTGACAGAATAGGTAACCTTTGTTTTCATTTTAAACCCACAAAAGCATGCTGCTGGATGATTAATTGGGATAGACAAGGAGAGTAAAAAATCACACATGACTTTTATTTTAAAGTGTTCTACTCAGGGGCAGTAAAAGAACACATAAATTCTATGCGTAATACAATTAAAAAAGCCTATAATAATGTTAAATAAAATGACACATACCTTGTACTGCAGTAATCACTTTTAAGCACTCAGGAAATTTTGAGTACCATCAAAGAACATTTTCAATATTATTTATATAAGTATTTTAAAAAGCTGATATACAAATATTTCCAACAAATTTGAATTATATAAGTGTGTATGTTGTATGATGGTTTTGAGAAGAGATGAAGACATGAGAAGGCTTGGTAATGATGCCTTGCAAGGTCAAATAGCTTGCTGATAACATCATTTTTCCCAAATGATTTGGATGAGTTAAGGTGGGAGAATGATTGGCAACATCAAATAATTCCACAGCAAGAGTTTGTGTCAAAAACCGCCTAAAAAGAATTTGTACAATTAATTTTGAACTTGAAAAGAAAAGATTACTACTTTCAAGGGTTACTGCTAATTGACCAACAGGAAAGCAATTAGTTTCCACATAATCAGTTGTTGAAAATTGATGATAGATCCTAATAATCTTAATAGTAATCAAGTCATAAGATAAAGCAGAAAAAGCTTGATTTTTCAGTTTACAAAACTTCTTTAACTGGTCAGATTTTCAAAATTACCTGAAAATTATACAAAATCCAAATTTTCCTTCTTTTTATCATTGTTGATGAGTAGTCTTTCTTGTGAACTTCTTTTAATAGATTTTCCAATTGTATGTTGTGCAGAAATGTAAATAGCTGCTCTTATAATCCCTATTCCACACAAAAAACATTATTTAAATAATTTTACCGGGCTTGAGCTTATTTTACATTACATCTGAAAAGGAAGTAAGGATTTTCTACTAAGTATTATGACCATAATTAATTGGGACTTTTTCTTGAAGACACTTAGATGTTAAGTGTGTTCTGATTATAATCCAGTAGTATTCTGACAAAGCCACATGAATTACAATTCAAATGTCCATTTGCAGAAATACCAAGAACTGGGGAATACAAAAACGTATCCAGGTACGTACAAGTGATTTGCACACTGTTTCAAAACCACTTACTATTGTAATATGTATGTTTAATTACTTAGGTGAAGAAGTTCAAATAGAAACTGTAAGTAAATTGGTGATAACTACTGTTACTGGCAGTGTTTTTTTTTTGATTAGCCACTACATAAAGCAGCCTGAGATAGAATTCAAGTGATACTTTTTACCAAATTATCTGCCTGTAGTAGTGTTAAATTTTGATAAGCACCAGGTAGCAAGAAAATTCATTGATCTTCTAGTATGATTAATTAGGGCTCTCTGTTATTCGGCAGTTGGAGAGTCTCGATAAAATGAATTGAAAGTAACTTAGAAAAGTATCTCAATTTCAGCTCTTCTGCCAATGTTGACCTTTTTGCTGCACAATAAAGTGATTCCAGAAGAATTTTTACAAACAGCTAACTCAGCAGCTAACTCAACAAAGCTTTCATATTAGCAAGACAGATAAGTGCATTTCTTTCAGTTTTACTCGGATTTGTTGATGAAAAACTTAGTTTGGGCTCATGTTTGTCTCAAAATTTATGTCTACTTTATGTCCCAAAATGATAGCCCTGAAAGGTGCCCGAATTTGAGGGTTGGCTTTCTTTTCACTATTCCAGTTAAGCTGCTGGTACCTGAAATGGCTTTGTACGTGACTCGTCCTTAAGAAGGTTGAAGTTTGAACCATTTACTTTGTCAACAGTGCTTCTCAGGTCATTTTCAGAGGACGAATATGTTGTGATGTGTTGTACAAACATTCCAGCTCACCAAACTCTGAGTTATTGATCATGGGCAGTTCACTCCCACTATCCTTTAAGTATTGGAAACTACAGAGTCTGTTTGGTCCAGTGTAGTAGAGGATAGCTATTTCCTGGTCTAACTAGAAGAGTCTTACATAGTTAATAAGGCATGGTTTGTCTATTACTGAAAAACAAACCAAAGAATGGTTGTCACCCACTAAAGATTGTCATTTGGGCTCACAGTGTGACACACTGCATATGCAGGACCGTGTACTTTGCAAGTGGAAAAGACATGTGCATGTACTGGCTTATTTCTTAGGGTAATAGCTTGACCAATCAGGGTTGATGTGCCCAGTTTAAAATTTGCAAAATGTTTGGCAGTTAACTGTCACTCATCACCAATGCATGCATTCTTCCAGGTAACACCTCACCAATCAGAGTCTCCTTTCCAACAACTCAGACTCTCCTTTACTATGTATGAATATTGTTTGAGTGGGGCTCATGGTACTAAACAAGGAAGGGTGTCTAATTGTGGCCTGAAAGAGAAAATTGAAACCAGAATGAGTAAGAATGCATGAATCACGTCCAAGAAAGATGATTGGATCAAAGGACATTTCAGAGTACCATAACTTCAGTGGGCGTACTCCAGCACGGGCAGAAACTAGACCTGGTTCTGCTTATGCCAACTTCTGGATCAACAGCAAAGTTTGTTGGATAGTATTTCAGCCAACCCCTTACAAAAACCTATTAGTATGAGGGAATAGGAATGGGATGCAGCGTGCCCTCTTATTTATCTGATCTACAGGAAGCTGGTAATCCTGGTGGGTGAAATTGTACCAATATAACCAATTGGCAAATGTAGGGTCCATATGAAAGTCCAGATTGGGATAGCCGTCTGGTTGCAATCAATTTGTCTCATTTAAATTTTGTTTTAAAATTTTGAGTCAACTATTTCTATAAGGGGTATTTTTGATTACAATCTAAGGAGCCTTGGAACCATTATCCTCCGAGACATTTTGATTACTTTGGAAAGGGATGTACCCAGAAGGACAACTTCAAAAAATGAAAACGATGCAGCTTTACCTGACCCCACAAACACTGACAGGCTGAAATTAGAAGCAGGTAGGTTTTGAGGCTATTATGAACTATAAGTATTATTAGTACTTGAACTAGGGCTTTGGGTTTGTGATTTTGATAACAGAGTTTGAATTTTACCATAAATAAAATCAAAGCTAAAAGTAAAAGAAAAGAGCAAATGCTTAACTGAATTTAAAACTTAGCATCGAATCATCCAAACTGCACTTTACTGACATGACAGCCAGAACTGAACTTAGCGTCCACAATTCATTAGATTTCTAACATCAACAGCGCAGTACAATAGACACTGGGAAGGTTTAGAGTCACTTCCAGAGGCAGCACTACTGCCATTGATGGTTGGAATGAGATGCCAGCCTTAATTTCTATCTTCAGTCAGTCATTTCACTTCTTCTAAAGTGAAGAAGCAGCACAGCTAGATAGGCAGAAAGATAATTAGAAAGAAACAAAATATATTGGGGCATCGCTGTCAATGGTGCGATAACAAGGAGGAAAACAAAAAGCTAGAAGTGGATGAATATTGAGTTGGGGGTGTGGGGTGGGGGGTAGGATGGTGGTGAGGGGTAGGTGTTATTGTGAAGCTTGAAGACAGATAGAATAAAGACAGGAATTTAAACATGACAGTAGAACTGTTACATTGAAGATTTGGGAACAGAGAGGCAGTACAAGACAGTCAGCTATGCCTGGGTTAATAGGATACTCAAACAATGCACTGAAGGGCACTGCACAGTCCATGAAGTCACATTCCAAACCAACAGAAGTTGCAGCAACTGTTGAGCTTTCTCATGGAAATGTAACTCCACAACATGGATATCATACTGGACTGAAAGAAGGGGGAAATGTTTCCACTTTATGGTAAGCTGGTAGAGTCTAATCTGTGCATTTCAAGTTTTGCCACTATTACTGGACCAGAACTGTACCAATGAACTGAGCAAAATATATTATTAGATTAGATTCTCTACAGTGTGCGAACAGGCCCTTCTGCCCAACAGGTCCACACCGCCCCTTTGAAGAGAAACCCACCCAAACCCATTCCCCCACCCTATATTTACCCTTGACTAATGCACCTAATACTGTGGGCAATTTAGCCTGGCCAATTCACCTAACCTGCACATCCTTGGATTGTGGGAGAAAACCAGAGCACCCGGAGGAAACCCACGCAGACACTGGGAGAATATGCAAACTGTACACAGACAGGTGGGAATTGAACCCAGGTCTCTGGTACTGTGAGGCGGAACTGAGCCACCATGCCGCCCTCTAACTCTCTCCATTTTAGACTTGGCTGAGAAGGATGATTTACATCTTAAGTGATTGAAGAAAACTGATGAAATAAGGATGTTGAATGTCTTTTAAGTATAGTGTTAAGAACAAATGCAGTTTGGCAAGAAAAATAATTTACTTATGTCAGGAATTGCTGTCAGGGACATTTCTGCTGTTACTAATTGATCTGGATAAATTGCTTCTAAGCCACATGCTTTTAAGTGAAGAAACCCATAAAAACAGCAGGTTATTGTTCGGAAAGAAAGGCAAAATCAATTCAGCAGCTATTCAGTCTCTTACTCAAAAGATCACAATTTATGGGATAAAAAATGATTTCACTTTTTTCCAAAACTCACACTGATATAAAATATATTTTCAGCCTTTCCAAAGGTTGTGTGCAAAGCAAAATTTTCAGGAAAATATTAAAGGAAAGCAAAACCAACAAAATAAATGTTTGCAGCCCAGCTAACCTCAAAGCTCAGGCTGTTGTTGGGGCAATCGGGACATCCCTCCCTCATGGGCACCCTGTGTCAGTCCATAATCCCCCAAACACCATTTCACCCCTCCCAACAAGGGCTTTCTTCTCATCTCCTCCACAAACAGCCTCCACCTCCCACCAGTGTCTGCCGCTATCACGTTTGTATCTAGTTCCATTGAGGATTAAGACTTGGGGGTCCGTTGGCAGTCCCAGTAATAGCCAATGGACCTGGGTGGTGCAGGCCAAGACCAGAAAGGTGCCAGCTTTCAAAGCAGGGCTTCCTCACAGGAGGTGGACAGGAGGCCTGTCCTAGCCAATGGCTGCAAGTTGAGCCAACAAAGCAGGGACCTGTCTCCGCATAAAATCCAACCCCAGAATAGGATAGAATTTTGTATTCAATTGGGAAGTGATTTAGTTCAATATGAACGAAGAAAAATGTTTTGGTATGAGAGGCACATTGAGTGAGGTATGGAAGTGAAAAATAGAATGAAAGGCAAGCAATAGCGAGCACTTTAAAACAAATGCAGAATTTGTGGCAAATATAATATAAGGTGCAAAAAATACAACAGAAAGTGTTGTCCAACAAGAGCAATTAAAGATAGTCTTACCGCAAAGGAAGAGATTCAACTATGTTGTTGTGGGTCTGGAGTCTCATGTAGACCAGACTAGGTAAGGATGGCAATTTCCTTCTATAAAGAACATTAGTGAACCAGTTGGCAGGTCTGAAGACCTCTTCGTGGGTCTGCTCCCAACAATTGACAATTGACAATTGACAATAGATTAATGATCATCATTAGATTCTTAGTTCCAGATATTTATTGAATTCAAATTCTATCATGGCAGGATTCAAACCCAGGTCCCTGGAATGATAGTCCAGCGATAATACCAATAGGCCCCTGGTAATTTTTTTGAATTTTTTTTGAGTGAACAGGATGCCTGATACCCCTGTTCTTTTTTTTCTTTCTCCCACACCCATGTTGTGTGTGTGCAGGTGCGAGACACAAATCTTTATTCAATTTCCACCACCAGGAAGAAAAGAAACACTCAATTGGCCAGTGACAAACACTGCCCTTCACATCAAAAGGCAATACTGTGTGATCAAACAGTGAAGGGGAGGGCGGGGATTAAATCAAAATAGAGTTGGAGGGGGAAATAATACACTCCACTCCCTGCGGCGCCCACCTCTCCCTGAACAGTTCCAGGACACCCGGGCTCTAACGTAACCACTGAAGAGGGGCAGGCAGTTGGCCCTAAAGACCCCCTCCACGGCCCGCTGCCTGGACCTGTTTATGGCCAGTTTGGCCAGGCCCAGGAGCAGACCCACGAAGAGGTCTTCAGACCTGCCTCCCCCCTCCGTACCGGGTGACCGAAGATCAGGCGCGTGGGACTGAAGCTAAACCAAAAGCAGAGGAGGAGGTTTTTGAGAAAATCTAAAAGGGAGTGCAAACGCACACACCCAATATATATACATGGTCCACGGACTCCACAGCGCCTCAGAACAAGCAGTTGGGCTGGGAGTCCGTGAACCACCACAATCTGCGGTTGCAAGGGACCGCTGCGTGCAACACCCTCCACCCCAGATCCCCGAGAGAAAGGGGGAGGAGTCCCACGTAGAGAACCCTCAACTGGGGATCCCTCCCTCCCGGTGGCAAATGGGCATGCCAAGACGTATCTGGGTGGTGGATGAGGGAGAAGAGGTGGACGGTGTGCAGCAGCAGTCTGTACAGGGCCCACCGTTTTATGTCCTTAAAAGGGACAAAACTAAAATTCCGGAGGAGGCTCAGGTTGTGGGGTACAGGTTTCCGGGGAAAGTACAGAACCTTGGGGCCAATGTGAAATTCCGTCCAGAGGCCCCTGTTAATTTTTTTTTAAAGACACAAGGTGCACGAATCTTTATTCAATTTCCAACACCAGGGAGAAAAGAAGCACCCAAGTGGCCAGTGACAAGCAGTGCCCTTCACAAAGGGCAATGCTGTGTGATCAAACAGTGAAGGGAAGGGCAGGGACTAAATCAAAATAGAGTTGGAGGGGGAAGCCCTTGTTAAATTTTTTTTTCTTTTTTATAACCCCCACACTACCGCCTAACTGCGGTAGTGCTTATTTTTTTCCCAGCACCCATGGTGTGTGTGTGCAGGTGTGAGACACAGTGTGAGACACAAGGTGCACAAATCTTTATTCAAATTTCCACAACCAGGAAGATAGGAAAACACCCGAGTGGCCAGTGACAAACACTGCCCTTCACCTCAAGGGGCAGTGCTGTGTGATCAAACAGTGAAGGGGAGGACAGGGACTAAATCAAAATAGATTTGGAGGGGGGGGCCTCTGTTAATTTTTTTTTCTTTTTTGGGAAAACACCCGAGTGGCCAGTGACAAGCAATGCCCTTCTCTCCATTTATTTTTTTGTGGCAAGCACTGCCATTATCCCCGGTTTCTTTTTTTTCATAACTTGTTTTTTTTTTCTTCTTTTTTATAACCCCCACACTACCGCCTAAGTGCGGTAGTGCTTTTTTTTTTGCCCAGCACTCATGGTGTGTGTGTGCAGGTGTGAGACACAGTGAGAGACCCAAGGTGCACGAATCATTATTCAATTTCCACAACCAGGAAGATAGGAAAACACCCGGGTGGCCAGTGACAAGCACTGCCCTTCACATCAAAGGGCAGTGCTGTGTGATCAAAACAGTGAAGGGGAGAGTAGGGACTAAATCAAAATAGAGTTGGAGGGAGAGGCCTCTGTTAATTCTTTTTTTGTTTTTTTTTTCAGTGACAAGCTGTGCCCTTCACAAAAGGCAATGCTGTGTGAAATTTCCAGTTTATTTATCCCCTGTTTTATTTTTCTCTTCTTTTTATTAACCCCCACACTACCGCCTAACTGCGGTAGTGCTTATTTTTCCCCAGCACCCGTGCTGTGTGTGTGTAGGTGTGAGACACAGTGAGAGACACAAGGTGCACAAATCTTTATTCAATTTCCACCACCAGGAAGATAGGAAAACACCCAAGTGGCCAATGACAAACAGTGCCCTTTACAAAAGGCAGTGCTACACTCTTGTTTTTTTTATATTAAACCCCCACACTACCGCCTAACTGCGGTAGTACGTATTTTTCCCCAGCACCCATGGTGTGTGTGTGCAGGTGTGAGACACAGTGAGAGACACAAAGCGCACAAATCTTTATTCAATTTCCACCACCAGGAAGATAGGAAAACGCCCGGGTGGCCAGTGACAAGCAGTGCCCTTCACATCAGAGGGCAATGCTGTGTGATCAAAACAGTGAAGGGGAGGGTAGGAACTAAATCAAAATAGAGTTGGAGGGGGAGGCCCCTGTTATTTTTTCTTGTAGTGCCCTTCACAAAAGGGCAATGCTGTGTAATCAAGACATTCCCTTTTTTTTGTGTGTGATAATTCCCTGTTTATTTTTTTTATTTTTTTCCTGTTTATTTTTTCTTTTTTTTTCCTTTTTTTTTAACCCCCACACTACCGCCTAATTGCGGTAGTGCTTATTTTTTCCCCAGCACCCATAGTGTGTGTGTGCAGGTGTGAGACACAGTGAGAGACACAAAGTGCATGAATCTTTACTCAATTTCCACTACCAGGAAGATAGGAAAACACCCGAGTGGCTAGTGGCGGGCAGTGGCCTGTGATCAAAACAGTGAAGGGGAGGGCAGGGCTTAAATCAAAATAGAGTTGGAGGGGGAGGCCTCTGTTAATTTTTTTTTATCTTGTTGGTCGACACTGCGTGCTCCTTCTCCAAGGACACCCGGGCTCTGACATTCCTGTTCTTTTTTTTTCTTTTTTTTTCTTTCTTTGTTCCTCTTTTTTTTCCCCTCCACACTACCGCCTAACCGCGGTAGTGTATATTTTATCCCCGTCACCCATGGTGTGTGTGTGCAGGTGTGAGACACAGTGAAAAACACAAAGTGCACGAATCTTTATTCAAATTCCACCACCATGAAGATAGGAAAACACCCAGGTGGCCAGTGACAAACACTGCCCTTCACATCAAAGGGCAGTGCTGTGTGATCAAAACAGTGAAGGGGAGGGCAGGGATTAAATCAAAATAGAGTTGGAGGGGGAGGCCTCTGTTAATTTTTTTTTTCTTTTTTCCTTCTCTTTTTTTATTTTTTTCCCTCTCTTTTTCTTTTTTTTCCCCTCACACTACCGCCTAACCGTGGTAGTACTTATTTTTTTCCCCAGCACCCATGGTGTGTGTGTGCAGGTGTGAGACACCACCACCAGGAAGATAGGAAAACACCCGGGTGGCCAGTGACAAACACTACCCTTCACATCAAAGCATAGAGGCCTCTGTTAATTTTTTTTTTCTTTTTTTTTCTTCTTTTCCTGGGCCCTAAGAAACTCCTGTTTATTTTTTTTTTACTACCACCTAAGTGCGGTAGTGCTAGGCCTCTGTTAATTTTTTTTTTATTTTTTTTTCCCCACACTACCACCTAAGTGCGGTAGTGCTTATTTTATCCCCAGCACCCATGGTGTGTGTGTGCAGGTGTGAGACACAGTGGAAGACACAAAGTGCACGAATCGTTATTCAATTTCCACCACCATGAAGACTGGAAAACACCCGAGTGGCCAGTGACAAACACTGCCCTTCACATCAAAGCATAGAGGCCTCTGTTAATTTTTTTTTCTTTTTTTTTCTTCTTTTCCTGGGCCCTAAGAAACTCCTGTTTATTTTTTTTTACTACCACCTAAGTGCGGTAGTGCTAGGCCTCTGTTAATTTTTTTTTTTCTTTTTCTTTTTTTTCCTTAACCCCCACACTACCACCTAAGTGCGGTAGTGCTTATTTTATCCCCAGCACCCATGGTGTGTGTGTGCAGGTGGGAGACACAGTGAAAGACACAAAGTGCACCAATCTTTATTCAAATTCCCACTCCTGTTTATATTTTTTTTATGGAGTTGGAACGTCCTGGTTATTTTTTTTTTCTCCACACTACCACCTAAGTGCGGTAGTGCTTATTTTATCCCCAGCACCCATGGTGTGTGTGTGCAGAGGTGAGACACAGTGAAAGACACAAAGTGCACAAATCTTTATTCAGCCTCCCAGTTGTTTTTTTTTGGAAGACACAAAGTGCACCAAATTTTTTTTTTTTCTTTTCTTTTTTTAAATTTAACCCCCACACTACCACCTAAGTGCGGTAGTGCTTATTTTATCCCCAGCACCCATGGTGTGTGTGTGTGCAGGTGGGAGACACAGTGAAAGACACAAAGTGCACCAATCTTTATTCAATTTCCACCACCAGGAAGATAGGAAAACACCCGGGTGGCCAGTGAAGGCCTCTGTTAATTTTTTTTTTTTTCTTTTAATTTCCACCACCAGGAAGATAGGAAAACACCCGGGTGGCCAGTGACAAACACTGCCCTTCACAAAAGGGCAATGCTGTGCGATCAAGACATTCCCTTTTTTTTTCTTTTCTTTTTCTTTTTTCAGTGAAAGACACAAAGTGCTCCCTCCTGTGTTTTTTTTTTCTTTTATGCACTCCACCTCCCTCCTGTGTACTTTTTTTTCTTTTATTTTTTTTTCCTCTTTTGTCTTTTTTTTACTTTTTTTTTAATTTTAACCCCCACACTACCACCTAAGTGCGGTAGTGCTTATTTTATCCCCAGCACCCATGGTGTGTGTGTGTGCAGGTGGGAGACACAGTGAAAGACACAAAGTGCACCAATCTTTATTCAATTTCCACCACCAGGAAGATAGGAAAACACCCGGGTGGCCAGTGAAGGCCTCTGTTAATTTTTTTTTTTTCTCTTTTTTCTTTTTTTTTTCCCCTGTTTATTTTATTTTAACCCCCACACTACCACCTAAGTGCGGTAGTGCTTATTTTATCCCCAGCACCCATGGTGTGTGTGTGCAGGTGTGAGACACAGTGAAAGACACAAAGTGCACCAATCTTTATTCAATTTCCACCACCAGGAAAATCCCTTGTTTATTTTTTCTTGTTTTTAGATTAGATTAACGACAGTGTGGAAACAGGCACTTCGGCCCAATTCCTTGTTTATTTTTTTTTTT
>NC_057721.1:27961165-28019323 GCF_004010195.1 Chiloscyllium plagiosum
CTTCCGACCACTCTAAGGCAGCCCGCCCCTCCCACCTTCCGGTTCTCGGTCCACCCCATGCCCCTTCCAGTTCTCGGTCCGCCCTGACACACCTTTCGACCACCTCTAGGACAGCCCGTCCCGGTACCCGCCCAGGGTGACAGCAGTCAGGACGGCCTACCCACCTTCCGGCTTCACTAACCACCCTCAGCACCTTTCGACCACCTCTGGGGCAAGGCCTCTGTTAATATTGGTTAGCCAGGGCTTCCTGATTGGCCCAGGTTAACAATCCCAACCAAGGGCCTCCTTGTCAACAAGATGCACCTAATTCCAATCACTGCAAAAGGATTTTAAAATTTAGCAAAATGGCCATTTTGTCAAAGATTTTTTCTTGGATTCAGCAGGACCATTTGTAAGAATGAAAATTCACAGGGAAAATCAACATTTAAACTGCCTGAGAGGAAAGTGCTGATTCGTTGACAAGTGAACTCTGATTGGCAGAGGTGAGGGTATGGAGAAAGCACCAATTGAAAATTAACAATCAGACTTTGTCAAACTTGAAACTAAATATTTGATTCTGATCAGTAAGGAAATTGTTCTGAGAAACGAACCAGTGAATGGTTGTCACCTAATTTGTTGAATTGAATTAGGTGCAGTAATCTGTGTTAGAGATTTTTTGGGATGTGACTGATAAGATGGATAATGGGAAACAAAGTGAATATAAAAAGTTATTACTTTTAAGATGGAACTCAGAGAATTGATGTTAATATAATAGTCTGGTTTGAAGATTAGTTAGTGGGTAGAAAGCAGAGACTGGGAATAAGCAGCACATTTGTAGATTGTCAAACTGTAATTAGCAGTGTACCTATGAATTAGAGCTTGAGTCTCTTCTTATCAAGAGATACAGATGTTCTTCTCCCCTTAAACCAGCTCCAGAAGTAGGCCACTCATGTTGATACTGTTATACTCCCTTAGATTTGCATACCACCTTGTTGTGTAATAGATAGGGAAGAACGTCAGTGACCGTTTGTGCTGGGTTTGAATGATGGTCTTGCTATAGCTGAATAGTTGCAGTTTTGTGGATGCAAAAAGACTGGAATGTGATGCTACCAGCATTGGAAAGCATATAAGAGTAAGGTGGAGTTCCTGAATGTTAGACCGGAGTCCTGAGTTTTTGGAGCTGCTGCTAAGTGAGTAATGGGGAGAGGTGCATTGAGATGTATGAGAGGTTGACAGTGTGTGTAGTAGCATCGGCAGTCCTCACTTTCTCCGAGTTTGGGTAGACAGAATTGTGATTGACTTTGATGACTTAAAATAGTCATGGAGTCATGCAGTATAAAAATAGGGCCCTCAGCCGATCATGTCTGTGCTGATCAACAAAAAAAAAACTACACTAATCACATTCACTTGCACTTGGTCCATAGCCTACTAGGCCCTGGCATTTTAAATACTCATCCAGGTGCTTCTTAACTGTTGTGAAAGTACTTGCGTCCACCACCCTCTTAGACAGTACATTCCATATTTCCACCACACTCTGGATGAAAACACTTTTCCCCAGATCCCCTCTAAACCACTTACTTCTCACCTTGAACCTATACTGTCTGGTCTTATATATGTCTGCCATGGGGAAAAGATTCTCAATCTAACCTGCTTATACTTCTTATCATTTTGTATACCTCAATCAGATACACCCTTAGCTCCTCTGCTCCAAGGAAAACAAACCCAACCAAACCAATTTATCCCTAGAATTAAGATTTTTCAACCCACACGACATCCTCGTGAAACTTCTCAACCCCCTTTCCAGTGCAATCATGTCCTTCAGATAGTGCGGCGATCAGAACTGCACACAATATTCCAGATGTGGCCTAGTCAATGCTCTACAAATTTGCAACAAAACTTCCCTGCTCCTAGATTCTACTCCCTGGTTAATGAAGGCAAGTTTCCTGTGAGCCTTATTCATTGCATTATTTGTGCTGACACCTTCAAGGATCTATGGACTTGTACACCAAAATCCCTAGGTTCCTCCATAATCCCTACAGATCTTACTATTCATTTTTTAAATCCTTCCCATATTAGACCTCCCAAAACACATGACCTCATCACTTATCAGGATTAATTTCCAGCTGCCATTGCTCTGCCCAATTTCCCAGCTGATTGATATCAAACTGTAGTCTGAGACCATCTTCCTCACTATCAACAACATCATCAATTTTCATGTCATCTGCAAACTTACTAGTTAACATTCTACATTCACTTCCAGGTCACTAATATACATGACAAACAACAAGGGTCCCAATATTGAATCCTGCAATACAATGTTGGTCACAGGTTTCCATTTCCAAAAACAAACCTTCACCATTACTTCTTTCCTCCTATTTATAAAGCTATTTTGTATAGAGTTTTCCATCTTTCCTCAGTCCCTTGGGCTCTTGCCTTCCATCTGGGACCTTGTCAAGAGGTCATTTAGTTTTCTTATGGCACAGCTGCCAGGTCCTTGGGTCCAGATTCCAGGAGGTAGTGGCCTGTTCTTACTGTCTTCAGAGGCTGTTCTGAAATTAGCATTGCAGATATATTTCCCTTAGGGGACAACCTGCCAATAAAAAGAGTGAGTGGGTTGTAGCATGCAAGCAACATTGTTGACTACACTTGTTGAATGCAGGCAATTGGGAGGCGCAGAAAGCAGCTTTGGAGCTACGCAGAGTAACACTATAATCATGGATATTTAGTGGTCCACCAACTTGTGCATTGTTCACTGTCATCTATGTCGATGCAGTAATGTCACAAATCATGATCTTTACTATCCACAACCATCCACCCCCCGATGCCTGTGTTTTGGACACTTCCACCAGTTTATGTATTAAAAACATTTAGTATCTCCTTCCTTAATAGGCACTGTTCCATTTCTCCTATTGTTTCTATTTAATTTACTGTTCCGTCTCCCTCTCCTTCTCTTGTCGTAGGTCCCTAACCCTATATTAGCTGCCTTTTTTGTTTCTCTGTGACTGTGGATCCCCGATCCTTGCCATTGTCTTTGTATTCTCTGGAGTCCTGACCCCAACATCTGTCTTTAGTCACCTCACGGGTCCTCTGACCCTGTATTGGGCTTCCTAGCCTCTGTTTTCAGTGGGTACCCCAATACCATACTAACTCTGGCTGTTTGTCCTCCTCATGTTATGAGCACATGGGGCAGCTGCATTCTTTAATCAGACTCAGATTGGACATCAGTGAGTTCAAGGTCGGTAGGGTTGGTTCGACTTTAGAGGTTATACAAACATTTCTAATTAAAGCCCACCCAGGGCCGCCAAAGTTGTGCTTTTACGCTTTAAACAGTTTACATATTAAAAACACTTTACCCAAGTGCTCTCGTCAGTGAGGTAGACAAAGAAACACAGAATTTGGTTTGCAGTTCAACTCAATTTTAATAATAAAATATTCCTTACTGTAAAAACACCAGCAGATCTGACAGTGACTTTGCGGAGAATCAACTGAGGGAAAAAGACTCATATTGGACTCAAAACTGTTTTTCTCACCACAGATGCTGCAAGAACTGCTGGGTTCCTACAAAACTTTAACTTAATTTCAGAACTCCAGCATTCTCAGTAATTTTCTTTTATTCTGTCCAATTTCTAATCTTTTCCTATTTTGTTTCACATTTCCAGCATTTGTAACTTTTCACCTTCCTGACTCATTTACTGGAAAAGCTAATTATGGATGCAAAAGAAATGTGATAACTGCAGGTGCAGTTATTTTTTTATTGCACACTGCGTTGAATCAATTAAATAAATTAGACTAATTGAACTAAACTGAATAATCCAGGTCACGATTCTATTGGGTCTTATTGATCCCATTTTACACTTACAACACTATTTAATGGCTTCTTTCTTCTCAGCTACATTAATGGTTTTGTGTGATGTTATTTAAGCAAATGAATCAGATAACTATTGCTTTAACTTTATTTTATTTCATTTCCTCTGTTTTTTAATCTCCAGTTAAAAACAGTAAGTGGCCTAGAAACAGCTCAATGTTCTTCAACACGGACAAAAATATGCTGAGCATCTTTAGAGAAAAAAATGTGCAGTCAAAAAGTGCAATTTTGAATGTTTCTCTTCTCACGATATCAGTTCAAAAGTAATCAATTTAACATAAAGTGCTTTGGAGCATCCTGCAATTCTAGGGCAAACAATGCAAACTACAAGATGGTGAAGACTTCACCCTATTTAAATATTTTTAAAAAATTTTTAGGAGTCTGAGTCATCAGCAATACAGTGTACCCAGTTATGATGGCATAAAAGTAGAGCTAGCCTTAAGTAAACTCACAAATTAGGTAAAGGGTTAGGTCATTAGAGAGACAGAGGCAAACATTTAACATGGAACATTTCAGAATGCAAAAGGTAGATATGTACCACAGGAAAATAAAGTTTGAAAGATTGGATCCACTATCTGTGTTAAACTAGAAAAAAAGTTACAGAAGTCATAAAGCTAACTGTAAAGTATAATTGTTGTGAAGACAGTTCAGAAAATGGGACAGAGTATAAAAAAACAACAAAGATTGACTAAAAGATCTAATTAAGAGAGAACAAGCTAGCTAGGAATATAAATATGTTAAGTGTTCCAGAACATATTTTAAAATGAAAAGAATTAAGTCAGCAAACAGTTATCCAATAGTGAGTGTATTTGGCGAATCAATAATAGAAAATTTGCAGTTGGCAAATGAATTGAACAGATATTTTGGGTAAAGTGTCACATTCATATAAGTACCATTCCAGAAATATCTGTAAATCATGAAATGGAAGGGAAGTGGATACTCAGGGAAAATTACAATCACCAGGAAAATGGTATTGAGCACATTGCTGCATTTGCAGGCTGGTAAATACCTGGTTCCTGGTGGACTTTTTCCTAAGGCCTGATACTAAGTCATTAGTGAAATAGTTCTTGCATTGGTTTTATGTTTTTCCAAAATTCCTTAGGTTTTGATTTGGATTTAATTTGTATTTAATATAATATAGTTATATACATGGCTATATAATGGGAGGAAAATATTCTAGAAGAAATATTTCTGAAGAAGTTAAAGTTCATGTTACATTGTCTCCACTCATTCTATTGATGCCACACTCAGTCTGTGGCTGGAGACAAGGAGTTCTGTTCTAGATGGAGTAGATGTGCTCGTACCAGCTCTCTGAGGTACTGGTATTTATACCTGACCAAGCAGAGTTGTACTCACTGCAATAAGTGTAAGCATACAATAATCCTCTTGATATCCAAGAACAGTACTTCTTCTATAGATATTCTATGGTGTATACTCCACCACTACTTATTGGATAGTGCTAAGACAAAGGAGTCGAAGAGTGTGGTGCTGGAAAAGCACAGCCAGTAAGGCAGCATCTGAGGAGCAGGAGAGTCGACGTTTCGAGAATAAGCCTTTCACCATGAATGGGGGGGATGGCCGAAGGGGGCTGAGATATAGATGGGAGGGGAAGGTGGCTGGGAATCTGATATGTAGAAGAAGGGGGGGGCGGGGGAGTTTGGATCTTGGATATGGTGGGGGGGGAGGGGAAATGAGGAAAATGGTGAATTCCACATTGATTCCATGAGATTGCAAGTTCTTCCTGCAGGTGTCGGGTAGCTAGGTGGAGGAGACCTAGGTGTTGCATGTCCTTGGCAGAGTGTGGGGGGAGAGTTAAAATGTTTGGCCACAGGGTTGTGGGGTGGTTAGTGCATGTGTCGCAGAGATGTTCTCTGAAACATTCTACAGTTGAGGTTCTGTCTCCCCAATGTAGAGGAGACAACATCGAGAGCAACAGGCACAGTAGATGTCATGTGTGGAAGTACACGTATATCTTTGTCAGATGTGGAAGGACTCTTTGGGACCTTAGATGGAGACAAGGGGGGAGGTGTGGGAACAGGTTTTGCACTTCTTGCGGTGGCAGGGGATGGTGCTGGGAGTGTAGGATGGGTTGGTGGGATGCATGAACCTAACAAGAGAGTCACGGAGGGAATGGTCTCTCCGAACGCAGATAGGGGTGGGGAGGCATTCCTGCTCTTGGATGCTGCCTGACCAGCTGTGTTTTTCCAGCACCACACTCCTCAACTCTGATCTCCAGCATCTGCAGTCCTCACTTCCTACCCAAGACAAAGTAGGATTCGTACATGTGAACTGTGTACCACATACCAATGGAGGTGGCAAATACCATAACTTATCAGGAGTGGTCATCTAGAAAAACAGCACAAAAACCCTTCCTCATTTTTAAAAATATTTAGTACCATCCAATCTTAGATATTGACTTGTGAGGTCAGAAAGGATCTTGGTTGAAAGTGTCATCTCCTCAGATGATGTAGTACTCTCCCAGTCCTGCATTGGAATGCCTGACTTGATTTCTGTGTTTATGACCTGGAGTGGGATTTGAATGCACAATCATTTGCCACAAAGATGATTTCAAACTGCTTATAGTAGTATTAAATGTTGTGTACTCTTAATGGGCTTTTCAAATGTCTTTGCTTTCAACTTGCATTTGTATTCATTTCCTTCTGCTAGTTCCACAAGGCAAAGAGGACATGCAATAAATGAAAGGATCAATCAGAGCTGCAAATACACAAGGTATAAATACAAGCAGACTAATTTGCAGGAATCGTTCTGAAAGATGTTTGGTCCCAGAATAATATACCTGAAGTTTTTTTTTAAAATGCGGTGCATGAAGACGCTGTGTTATATTATTGCCAGCAACAACCAGCATAATCAACTGGCACTGCATTAACTGGTGCAGTCAAGGACACTGAATGATTTCTCCATCTGCTCCATTCAAGGTACTACAGGGAATTTCAGTAACATCAGGCAATTGGTGGTTCATGATTGTTTGTATTAGCAGATGACCGATGCCGTGTTTACTAGAGAAAACAATTTTTCTATGGTTATGTCAGCAACAGAGGGTTCTAGAATTCATAGAGATTGAAAGTTGCCTATACTAGCTACACTAATATTACATTATGGCATCCTTCACTACCTTTATGAAGTAAAAATAAAACTCTGCTCCATTTATACCTTGCTGCAAAGTTCAAATATGCTTTTACATTACAGTAATTCTCAATCTTTCCATTTAAGGTCTAAGGCTTTCTCCTGCGCACATGGCCCACATCTCCATTCAGAAACACAAGCTCAGACCCGGAACTGAGTTACAATCAGATGAGAACATGTAGCTTGCTGAACGAAGGCTTTGAAAGGTGCATTTTGATATTGCAACATGTATGATGGCTGCCAAAAGTGTTGAATATGTTTATGGCTGACTGCGTGGTATCTAAAATTAATTTGCAATGGAGCAACACAGAGAGATAGAATAGGATTTTCAGTGTAATAATTGACTCAACTATAGAAAATGGCAAAGGAGGAAATGCTGGGTATTTGTCTACACCAATGAAACATGCCATTAAATTCCAGTCACCTTCATGAGCAACCAGAACAAACATTTCTCTTTATCCTCCTCCTCCTCCGATAAATTATACTTGCTCAGTGACCAATATTGATGTCCTTGTTGTGCACAAACAACAGCTATTGGAGGGACATTTGTGATACACATGGCGATAGGTGGAAGAATCAAGTGCCACTACACATCACCAGTATTCATGAGAGCTAGGGTATATCTTGAGAACATGAGTGAATCCAAGCATATATGCAGCTACAACAGACTCAGCACTGGAGAAATAAAACATTGTTCATATTAGGACCAAAGTTGTGCCCTGTAGATTCTTACGGAGAGTAAGACAAATGGAATGGGACCTTTGGTACCTTGGTATTCCTGATGAGGTTCATAAATTCCTTTCCAAACTTCAGCTAAAAGCTGAGGGCAATAGCTATCAGTTTCAACATATATATCACTCACCTTAATGCTTGCTGACTATCTGAAATAACTGTTTTCATACTGCTCATCTGGTTAATATATACATATATTGCTAGAGGCTTTCTTGGAAGGTCTTTCTGCTGTTTGACAGATGTGCTGTCATCTACCTATCATCAAAAAGAACTCTCACTTTAAGTTTTCATTAGCTACTTTTAAATATCAGTTTTTGCCTGGATTACCAATTCAGGAGCCTGTCCATGCCGAGAAGTGTTCATATTAACAATTCATTTAGTTACTTTAAATTATGCCACCTTCACATCCCACCCACTGTCTTTCCAGTTTAAACTACACATGAAAGTTGTCTACTGTCTCTTTGTATTCATTAAACTTTCATGAAGCAATGCTGAAAGACATTTAACGTGGGGTCTCTACAGAAACCAACAAATCTGGGGGAAGTATAGAGTAAAGAACTTACACTTACACAACATCTTTTACATGTTTAGGGCACCTCTAAGTGCTTCATGGTAGGGGTGTTATTTTGGAGGTATACTTAATGTTAGGGAGTGAAACATAGCTGTCAATTTGCACACAGCAAGGTCCCACAAACAAATAGAATACTGTACAGATTATCAGTTTTTGAGGGACAAATGTTTGGCCAGACATTGGGAGAAGCCATTGCTCCTATTTAAATAATGATATTTACACTTGCCTAAAATGAGTGGCTGTAACCTCAAAACAATAAGAGCCAAATTGTTGCTTTGTATTAGGTGCTCAAATTTTGGAGTTGGATTTGAACCTACAATGTTATAATGTAAAAACAAGCCTGCTATATTGAGCGTAGTAATTCTCCTTGACCCTTGCCTCAGTAATGATCCCACTCACTTCCTTCCCCACATCCAGCAATTTCCATATTTGCAAATTAAACTTAAAAGCAAAGTGACTTAAAATGATAAAAGGAGCAGAATTGTGATGTCAATTGCAGGTTTGCATTGACAGTGATATGAATATTTTGATATGATAGATCCTAAATCATTGTGATGACACACATTGTGATGAGTTTCACACCTCACCTTAACATCAGAATGGTGTAAAGTGGTTGTTTTCTGTTAAAATATATAAGCTGACCAATGCTCCTTATAAGCATTCGGATATCAGTCATATTTTGGTTATTAGCACCCTGATCTTTCTCTCAAATGGCACAAACATTCCCCTGGCATTATTATGAAGAAAAACAGGGAAGCTATCCCTGGTTTTTGTCACCAGTATTTATCTTTTAAACAACATCAGAACAACAGGTGATCTGAACGTTATTGAATTGGTGTTTGTGGGAGATTTCTGTGAGTAAATTGGCTACCATTTTCCTTAGTTCCTCCAAATGTATAACATTTCAAAAATGTTTCATTAGTTGTAAAGTGTTTTGCACATTGTTAAAAATTCTAGACAACAAATCTGCATGTCTTTATTTATTATTAACTGGTTCTGTATGGATTACAAAAAGTCAAGTGATTCATTGCCCATCACTTGATATTAACCTATAGAATTATTTCGTGAAACGATGATATCCAGTATAAATCCCACAAATTTCTATAGTTCATATGTATAGTATGATTTATTGCCCGTATACTGCAACTCAGCAAATAGTAAAGGCAGTTAAAAGATTGTTGGTGGCTTAGAGAGATAACCTGAAATATGCACAATCATTGATTTGTTATCTTCAAGTTCTGTCATATTTTTCAGAACCAAAGAATAGTCAATCATATATAAGATGTAATAAATTGGGACCCTCCTATTTTTTTTCATCAAGTTTGAAATTTTTAGTAGATTTAGCTCGGACAGCTTTAATCCTTTCTCTATATGTCCAAAAATGGACAAACTCTAGCAGACAAGGACAAAAAACAAATTAAAGATGAAGCTGCTGATGATTAACAAGTCATTAGTACCTGGTGTCCAAAGTTGTTTTGGAAAAGTAGTCCTTACAAAATGATGTTCTTTACATAAAATAAGCTGACCTCAAGCTGGGGATGGACAATAGGTGGCTGCTACTCTGATTTTGTGAATTTTCCACCCAGTCTGTTGGCTCGAAGAATTTATCCAAGTGATTAACATAGTGGGAATTACCAACCCTCAGAAAGAGCACATGACAATTGCACAGGGTCAGCACAGAGACCCCTTCAATTGGCAGTGCTCACCAGGCAGCTGACTCCTTCAGATTGAAGATGGACCAGAGGCAGAAGACAAAGGAAAGGGTTCCCTAATACTTCAGCTAGAAAACAGAATGCTGTTTTTGAAACTTTAATGAGGTTTTCACTTTCTATGCCAACTGTTTGTTCATCCTTTGTTCTTTTTTACACACTGATCTAGCTCCCTCAGAGGCAACTCTCAGAGTGAACAGAGTGAATTGGCCATGCTAAATTGCACGTAGTGTTAGGTCAGGGGTAAATGTAGGGGTATGGGTGGGTTTCGCTTCGGCGGGTCGGTGTGGACTTGTTGGGCCGAAGGGCCTGTTTCCACACTGTAATGTAATCTAATCAAAAACCCTTGATACTCCTTTCTTTTTTCCTGTTCTTCTTTATTTTCCCCCACACTACCACCTAACAGCAGTAGTGTTTATTTTCCCCAGCGCCCATGTCACAGCAGTAGTGTTTATTTTCCCCAGCGCCCATGTCGTGTGTGTGCAGGTGTCGGACACAGTGTAGAACAACAGGTGCGTAGATCTTTATTTATATTCCACCACCAGGAAGAAAAGAAACAAGCAGTTTCAATGCTGGTGACCAAAAAGTGAAGGGGGGGAGCAGGGATTAAATCAAAATAGAGTAGGAGAGGGAAATAAAGCACTCCACTCTCCCTGAAAACCTCAAGGGTGTTGGTGGACACCACATGCTCCTTCTCCAGGGACACCTAGGCTCAGATGTAATCGCGGAATAGGGTAGGCAACATCCTCTGTTATTAGTAAACTAGCCACAATTGTCACAGGTCATATACTTTTTTCCTTTCTAATTAGGTATTGTTTCTTCGTGAACTATGTAAAAATTGCTTACAACTAGTTGACTGGCTGCATTAGATAACTGTCGGTCCTATGTCTGAAATTTTACGTAGGTCGTTGTGATTCATTTATATATTTGGGTTCTAGTGACAATTCGTGAAAAGAAATCTCTCCATTGAACATGTAATAATACATTAACCTATTTCATAGATTGTTCTAAACAGGGGGCTTTTGTTTTCAGAAATAATATTAATCTTTGTGAATAGGTGTAATTTCAATTCATCCTTCCATTTTTAAAAATCTTTTCATGGCCAACAGATGGCAACACTATAGAAAATGAATTTCCTTGGCAACCATTTTAAAATATATTTTCTGACCATAAGATCTGCTTCAGTATGTTGACTGCAATTCAATTAGTAAATTGGAATTCTCCTGTTGGTACCTAAGATGCAGCATCATGACATTGTTGTCATTGAAGCTAAATAGAATCCTATCACCAACATACAACATTTACTTTAGAAGTTAAATTTCTTTAGTGGCAGTAAATGGTATCACTGAATTGACCAGGATCTGTTCGAGTGTTGTTCTGTGTAACAATGAGTCCAAAGGACACTTTAAATATGATCTCGATTTTATATGAAGTGATTATAATTCAATGGAACCTCCTACAACTCTCCATTGTGGTGTTAGGTTAGAACTGTGTGTGAGCTGCCTCATTCCTTTAAGAAAGCCAAATGCAATGAGCTTGAGATCACCCAGGCTTTGAAATGGGATGTGTACTCTGGCAGACTCACCGGTTAGTCCTTTGGGAGCCTTTCCATGACTCAGGTGCATCTGAATTAGGTTTATGGTCATGTTTTCCAGATAGCATCATGGAGACAAAGCCTTTATCTGCCCTTTTTGGATGAGCACTTGAAGTGTCATATTATTCAAAGTCATGGGCCAAGTGCTGAAAAGTGGAACAAGTGTAGATTTACAGTAATCTTTTTGTCAGCACAGGCTTAATGGGCCAAAAGGTCTCTTCTGTGCTATGATTCTACAATTAGGCAAGGTTCAAAAGGGGTCAGGCACAGGTCAGAAAATGGATTTTTCCACTCCTGAGTAGTCATCTGAAGATCAGCATTATATTTTCTAATCAATCTGTTCAAAGATGTCATGATACAACTTTGGAGCAGGTAGAACTTAAAGCTAGACTCTCTTATCTCAGAGATAGGGATACTACCAATGAACCACAAGAGCCCTCCAAAGACCAGGATTATCAAGGTGACTTCACCTCCTCCACAATAATTCTCAACATGGTGCCCTGCAAGGCTGCACACTCATCCCCTTACTATACTCCTTATGCACTCACAACTGTGTGACCAAACTCAGCTCTAACTCAATTTACCAAATTTGCTGATGACACCACTCTAGTGGAGCGGATTTCAAACAGTAATGATGGAGTGTACAGGAAAGAGAAAGAGAGCTTAGTGGCATGGTGTAAAGATAACAATCTCTCCCTTAATGTTAGCAAAACTAAGGAGCTGCTCATTGATTTCAGCACATGGAGTGGAGAACATGTCTCTGTCTGTTTCAATGGTGCTGAGGTGAAGGTAGTCAAGAGCTTCAGGTTCCTAGCAGTAAATATCACCAATGTTCTATCCTGGTCCATCCATGTCAACACTACAATCAACAAAGCACATCAACTCCTCTACTTCCTCAGAAGTCTAAGGAAATTCGGCATGTCCACAATGACTCGTAACAGTTCTTATAGATGCACCATAGAAAGCATCCAATCTGGATGCATCATAGTTTGGTATGGCAACTGCTCTGCCCAAGACTGCAAGAAATTACAGAGGTGTGACTGCAGCCCAGTCCATCTCGAAAACCAGCCTTCCTTCCATTGACTCTGAATACACTTCTAACTGCCTCAGGAAAGCAGCCAATATAATCAAAAACTTCTCCTACTTGGGTTAAACTCTCTTCCACCATCTTCTAGATGATACAAAGGTTGGAAAATGCATACCAACAGATTTAATAACAGCTTCTTCCCCGCTGTTATCAAACTTATGAACTGACTTCATATATTAATGTTGATCTTTCTCTATACCTTCTCTGTAGCTGTAACACTATATTCGGCATTCTGCTCTATTATCCTTATGTACTTATGTAAGATATGATTTGTCTGGTTAGCATACAAAACAATGTTTCTCACTATATCTTAGTTCATGTGACAATAATAAATCAAATCATTCTTCCCATCAAAATGCATAACCTCATATCTTCCCACATCATATTCCATCTGCCAAATTTTTGCCCTTTTGTTTAACCTGTCTATATTCCTCTGCAGACTTTTTCATCCTCATCACTCGTCTTCCAACCTATTTTTGTGATCAAAGTTAAAAATCACACAACACCAGATTATAGGCCAACAGGTTTATTTGGAAGCACTAGCTTTCGGAGCGCCGCTCCTTCAGGTGGTTGAGACACAGAATTTATAGCAAAAGTTTACAGTGTGATGTAACTGCAATTATATATTGAAAAACACCTGAATTATTTGTTTAGTCTCTTATTTTAGAATGAACATGTTGGTTTCAGTTATAGAACATAGAACAATACAGCACAGAACAGGCCCTTCGGCCCTTGATGTTGTACCGACCTGTGAACTATTCTCAGCTCGCCCCCCCCTACACTATCCCAAAATTATCTATGTGCTTTTCTAAGGATTGTTTAAATCTCCCTAATGTAGCTGAGTTGACTATATTAACAGGTAGGGCTTTCCACGCCCTTACCACTCTCTGCATAAAGAATCTGCCTCTGACATCTGTCTTAAATCTATCACCCCTCAATTTGAAGTCCTTTCACATGTAACTCTCAGAACTTTTTTAAAGTTACATTCTCAAGTGAACTTTAACAATTGATGTCATCTCGGTCCAGATAATGCATTGAAGGTGTGAGATATCCTGTGAGACTGTCTGAGCCACAATGTTCAGACTGATTCTAATCTAAAAAAATGGATTTACAGAATTTTACATAGATTCATGCAGTTTTTGAGCAAAATAAAATGTAATTCTGCAAGTATAAATTCACCCCACAAACTTATTTGTGTGTGTGCATGTGATTGTGTTTGAGAGAAGGTCTGCATGAGTGTATTAGTCTGTAGGAGTGTCTCTGTGTGTGTAGGAGTGTCATTGCATGTAGGAGTGTGTGTGTGTGTGTTTGGTGCAGTGGGGTCACCTGTAGTGTGACATGAACCCAAGGTCCCGGTTGAGGCCATCCCCGTGGGTACCAAACTTGGCTATCAGCCACTGCTCAGCCACTTTGCGTTGTATTTTTGTGATTTATTAGTTGAATTGAAATTCCATGGCCCTAGAATATTTGCCTGGATCTCTGGCTCACTAATCTAGTGCTATTACCACTATCCCACTGTCTTCCCAAATTGAAATTCACAACGTATTCAGAATTTAATCAAACAGTCAGAAGAAATTGTCAGCATAAAGTGAGTCATAACTTTCAAATTGTTAACTGTTCACAGACACAAATTGGGGATAATAAGGTTTGGTGCTGTACTGACATAGTGGGCATATTGGTGGCCCCACCAGGTGTGCTTCCAGGGTGGCATTGGAGCAGGGTCCAAATTGGAGTTCAAACCAGGGTAGGATGTTGGATTCTTCTGAAGATTTTAGAAACAGTGTTTTACCTTTAATGCATATAGGCTCAATGGCCACATGGCCTATTCTGTTTTCTCATATGTTTAAAACAGCTCCCTGAATTGGGACGTAGGAAAGTCAGAGTCCTACAAGAGAATGTAAGGAAAAGGTTCTTCCTTCATATGTAATGTAAACGTTGAGAGTTTTATTAGCAACGTTCAGTTTAGGAAACGGAATTTGTTCAGGAATGCTTTACCTAAGAAGAAAATCAGCACAGGTCACAAATTGTCTTTATTCATTCAGCGGTCAGAACTGTCAAAGATTTGTCAGCATTGATTATCTATGGACATATTTTGACCATCAAGGTGAGAAGCTATCCTTCCCATTAGGAGGGAACTCAGAACCCTGCAGTTGACCACCATAGCCTGTCCTTTCCGGAGATGGTGTTAGGGGGAGTATAGTGGCCCACAGAAACATCAGAATTGCAAATAACTGGTATTTATTCTCTGTCCTGAACATCAGTAGGGTCAGTGATTATAGTTCCACATGTGGTAGGATCAAGATCTACCCATTCCTTCCAAACACTCTGATCACAGTCTCCACCACAACCTCACAATTTAATATTTGTTTATTCAGGGAACTTTCCAGATCAGAACTTGCCTGTCTGTTCAAACTTCAGTTAACCAGCCAGAGCTTTCCAATTATTTTGTCTCTGTAACAAATGTACCATATGGAGTCTCATCTGGAGTCTGATGTTTGCTTGTAATGATAAATTGCTTTTAATATATTCAAATATACACATTTGTTAGACCAGTCAAGTTGTTAATATTACAAATTTAGACTTGCTTAAATGACAAATCTAGATTTGTTCTCTGCCTCTTAAATAAATGCTCCAGTTCTAATGATATTTTTCACGAAACTAAACATTTTAGTGATTCTATTACACTGAGCTTATCTCCCTCAATTTCCAGCCACATAATTTCCAATTGATCCAGTAGCTATTTGATTGTTTTGTATAAAACAGTAATATTCAATTCCACTGTTACAGTATTTATTATAGTCTGATCACATCACAACCAGACTTAGTTCCACTTATCATGGCAACTTGACAACAACCAGGGTCTACTGTCTGGGATAAAAGAGCTTTACATAAAGTGAATAGTGATGAAGTTCAAAAGATGCTTATATTTTTGGTTTGTTTGAAGTCACATAAATAACATTTGCTTAACTGATGTGAAAGAAACGGCATTTGGAGACAGGACAACGTAAACCTGCAGAGTTGTCAGAGATGAACTTTAATACGTGAAAGGTGATTCACATAAAGAAAAATGACTTGTATCCATAAGGCATTTCATAACTTTTCCAAGAAAAGTCTCAAGTACTTCAAATACAGGGAACTACACTGAGACAGAAGCAGCTGTGTATTGCACAGAAAGATTTCACAAACACCAATGAGATGAATGAGAAATTAACATTCTATTTCCATCAATGAGCCCTCAAGAGGAATCACTACTCCTCATTCAAGGTCTTTGATATCCATTTGAAACCCTTTGGATTGGGCAAATAGAGTTATTATTTTTCACAAGCGGCAGTTAGGATTCCAACAATACTAATTTCTTGCAGTAATATAAAACAAAGAGCCATGGATCCCGGAGAGCTGAAACAAAAACAGAAATTTCTAGAGAAACTCAACAGGTCTGGCAGCATCTGTGGGAAGAAAGTGAGAACTGCATATACTGGAGAGTCAGAGTAAAAAAGTGTAGCACTGGAAAAGCATAGCAGATCAGGCAGCATCCAAGGCGCTGGACAGTCAATGTTTCGGGAATAAGCCTTTCATCATGAATGTGGGGGTTGAGGGGGGTGTGCTTGAGAGATAAATAGGAGCAAGTTGTGGCTGGGGGTGAAGCTAGCTTGGAAGGTGATAGGCAGATGAAAATGGAGGGTGATGGTGATAGGATGGAGTGGAGTGGATAGGTGGGAAGGAAGATGGGCAGGTAGGACAGTTCAAGAGGGTGGTGCCGAGTTGGAGGTTTGGATCTGAGACAAGATGGGGGGAGGAGAGATGAGAAAACTGGTGAAATAGACCATTGATATCATGTGGTTGGAGGGTGCCAAGGCGGAAGATGAGGCATTCTTCCTCCAGGCATCGGGTGGCTAGGATTTGGCGGTGGAGGAGGCCCAGGACTTATATATCCTTGGCGCAGCGGGTGAGGGAGTTGAAGTGGTTGGCCAAAGGGTGGTGGATTGTTTAGTGCGTGTGGCCTGGAGATGTTCTCTGAAACATTCCACAATTTGGCATCCTGTCTCCCCAATGTAGAGGAGACCACTTCTCGAGCAACGGACACAGTTGATGAGGTGTTTGGAGGTGCAGGAAAATCTCTGTCGGATGTGGGAGGATCCTTTGGGACCTTAAGGGGGAGGTGTGGGCACAGGTTTTACACCTCTTGTGGTGGCAAGGGAAGGTGCCAGGAGTGGAGGGGAGGTTGGTGGGGGGTGTGTGGACCTAATGAGGGAGTCACAGAGGGGATGGTCTCTGGAGAATATTGAAAGGAAGGGGAGGGAAATATATCTTTGGTGGTGGGGTCTGACTGTAGGTGGTGGAAATGGTGGAGGATGATGCATTGCATCCAGAGATTGGTGGGGCGAAAGGTGAGGACCAGGAGGGTTCTATCTTTGATGCAGTTGGAGGGGTGGGGTTCATGGGAAGTGGAGGAGATGTGCTGGAGGGCATTGTTGAAGACGTGGGAGGGGAAATTGTGGAGTTAGTGTTTTGAGGCTAGTGGCTCTTCATCGGAACTGATAGTACTAGAAAAAGGTGGTATTATACTGAGGATGAGATTGGAAGGGTGGAGCAAGTAGACCAGCGATTGGAGTGAGTGGATGGTTGGAGACAGAGCCCAGAAAGAGTGAGATAAGAAAGGGGTAAGCAAATGAGAGCATTGTTGATAGTAGACCAGGACAGAAAAGAAAATGAATAAATGATAATGAGAGCTGAGCGTAAGAGAGAATGGGGCTGGGTAAAAAAAAATGGAAATATAGAATCAGGCTCTGAAGTTATTGAATTCAACATTGACTTCTAGAGGCTGCAGGGTCTCAAGTGGAAAATGAGATGTTCTTTAAGTTTACACTGAGGCTCCCTGGAGTACTGCAGTAGCCTACAACAGAAATGTTGCTCAGGGAACACGATAGTGTGCTATAGTGGCAGGAAGCTCAGGGTCATTTTTAACGGACAGAATGTAGATGTTTTGCAAAGTGGTCACCCAGTCTGTATTTCAACTCCCCATTGTGGAGGGGATCCCATTGTGAGCAGTGAATATCATAGACTAGATCGAGTGAAGTGCAAGTAAATCGCTGCTTCAGCCGGAAATCACCTGTATTCACTGTAAAAATGTTATCTCTGCTTCCTCTGGACAGATTCTGCCAGACCTGCTGAGTTCTTGCAGCACTGGACTGAAATGTCAGCAAGACAACTTACTTGGATTTTGGCTCTTACAGCAATCTGACTCCAAGAGTAGAACTCGATCAACTGATCTAAGCCACCAAATGCATAATGAAATGGTAAAGACAAAAGGAAGTTTTAGGGCATTTTTTGCATTTGCAGCCATTAATTTCCACTAATAACTCAGCAGATGGATACATTCATTGAAAGTTCTGACGTGACACATTTAGGTCAGTAAAGTCTTAGATTTGATTTTGAGCCGCTTGAAGGTGGTAGGGGAAAGATTGTGGGACAGCATAAATACCATTAACCATTCTCAAGTTAGGGAGGGAATATTTAGTAAGAGTTTCATTACTAAATCATTAATCCAGTCATTCCTGTTGAAATAGGAATATTTTGCTGAAGAGTGACCCAGAATTGTAGCTCCTTCAGTTTAACCTCTCATCTGTTCTATGCACAGAGGATCCAGGGTATTGTTGAAACTCTGATTATATGTTGGTGCCACGCTGGTTTAGCTATTTATTTTCCCTTGTTTTAGATTCTTAATTTTCTGTTAGTCAGTGGTATTTTATCCTCTATTTAGTCTTCTATCTGTTGTAAGCTATAATTTTGTTACTTCTGTTTCAATTTAGTCTAGCCAATCTCCTTTCAGCTGTCAGACATTTCAGCATTTCTTAAAACTCTGGAAGTCTCCAGCTGCATTAACCTTACTTTAGAATATCTAAAGTTATTTTTAGACCATGTTCACATGCATTTTGATATTCTTTGTTCTTCCCAATGCTTGTTCTTTTTCGTCTTTGTTACATTCCACGATGTACTCCAGCTCAGTTGGGCTTTCTTTCCAAAATTTCTATTATGCTTTGTTGCCTTTGCATACTTTTATGTTCAAGATGATCAGCTGTACAAAAAGGAGTGTTATTTTGGAAAAGAAAAATTAAATTTGGCTCTCAGTGAGTGCTGTGCTAATAAAATGCATCAGTTTAAAAGTCTGAATTAAGCTCTCGGTTGTGGATTAATTGTTGTTTATCATGATTTAAGCGGGTTCAGAGTTGCTGAAATAGAGATCTAGCGTTTTAGTTTAGCATTCAAGATACTGGTTAATACCAAGTGGTACTTTGTAGCTTCCAGTCATACACTTCTACTGAATGTGTGGCATGTGCTGGCTCGCAATGCAACAGCAGGAACAGGATACTGGCACCAGGAATGAGGGCAAGAGTTCACATATTTTCAAAAGGTGATGAAAGTTGATCAGTTTAATATTGTTGGAAATTTGGATGCTAAAGTAGTGTAAAATAGGATTTTGGTTTTACATTACTGTGCACTTCTGATTTTCTTTTAAAAGTGTCAAAATGTTTGGAAGAGGGAGTGAAAGGCTCATTTCCTTTCCAAGGAAGCAATATGATGTAAGTAAATGACTAGGATACTACCCAGGGAGATAATTGCTGGGTGTTTTACTAAGTGGAACTTTTACAACCTACATAAAAGATAGATGGATCAGGGGTCAAAAGTAAGTTGGTCTGATTTATTATTGTCATATGTACCTAGGTGCAGTGAAAAGTTTTGTTTTGTGCGTAGAACAAACAGACAAAGTGGATAAGGACAGTAGAACAGAGTGAGGAATACTATGTTCCGGCTGCAGGGAAAGCACACAGAGGGCAAGGCCAACATTAAAGAGCGATGTTCAGAATTTTAAATCGTGGAATCCTTTGAGCTCTCCAAGCTGGAAAGGAGTTTAAAGCTGTTTCAGCACCCTCACAGTATTCAAAGTCAGAGAAACCTCAGTGAATTAGTCTGTGTCTCCAGGAGAGACAGTAATTGATCGAATCACATCTGGTGAATGTGCAGAAATTGCTGGAAGGAAATGCTTCCAACCTTGTCAATTCGATATGAAACTTTAAAGTGCAGGTAGGATGATATTTCACTGGCAACGTGTATAAATGATATTGCTGAGAAATAAGGTTCAATTTATTTCTTTTTTGCTGCTTATGATAGAAATAAATTGTAATTTGAAAAGATCCAACTTTATTTTCTCATAATAGATGTGGTCTTTGGTTAAAAGTATATTGACAACTAAGTTCTAGGGATGTTACAACATAAGCTCATTCTAATATTTGCTTACAGCCAGTCTCGCACAGTAACTCAGGAAACTTTACCTAAGAGTGCAAGGCAGTGACTTAGTGGCATGCTATGGCTCTTGCTTTCCAGTTCAGCTCAGAACACAGGGTCAGTTCAGTCTCTGGTCTCTCTCCAATGCCTCGATTCTGTTTCTGATTTAACAATAGGACAACTTCACTTTCAAACTTGTGTGCTCAGGTCATCAAAAGCTGTCGATAGGGATGTTACCAGTGTACTGTTAATGCCTTTATTTGTTTATTTAATCAACCTGTTCAGGGATGTCCTTACACCACTGGAACAGGTGGGATTTGAACCCAGGCCTTTCGGTCAAGGGTAGGGACACTATCACTGCACCGCAAGCAAGCCCTCGCTTGGCCCCTTTAAACTGGATGTATGCAATACTTGCTAATTGCATCAATATGTCTTAATTGCCCTGATACTGCTGAATTGAATAGAACCATCAATTACAGAAGACTGGTTGAAATCAGTAAAGACTGATGAATTGAAAGTAGAAAGTTAATTGCAGTTTAACTGGAAAAGTCCTTTATATGGCTAGGCCTATGGAAAACAAATCAAGAGTATGGCAACCAATCAATAACTGATCTGGCAACTAATTAACCAATCCACATCCAGAAGTGTTTTGTATGAGTTTTTTGCAAAATCTCTATTCCGCATATACATACCTGCAAAGCCTTTCTCAGAAAGTAAGGGCTCTGATATGTATCAATTCAGAGCGCTTGAAGTAAGAAGAGAGATAACATATATAAATGGGAAGAGATTGATGACAAAACCCTTGCTACTTGATTCAAAGATCACTCCTAAGTGTGCTAAAGTGCTCTTAGGCTGACCAATGGAAGAGTAACTGTAATTTCATTGAATCTGATTTGTTTAAAGCACTTAATGGATTTAATGTGAGATTTGATCAACTGTCATTCTTCTGAACTTTAGAAGTAATTTCTTTTTCAAACAAAAAGTTGCAAGCTTGAGTTATTTGTTAAAAATGGCCAAAATCAAGTGTGAAGTATGTGTGAAAATGAGGAATTGAACTTTATGATCAATGGAAAAACTAAGTAGGGATATGGATCTCTTACCAAAGAGATGCAACAATTTGACACTGTTGCTTCTTATTAGAAGCAGGATAGGGGGAAAGTATTCTCAAAACTGGAGCCTCAAGAATTGGACTCTATAGAAGGCTTTTGCAGTCTATCAACATTTATTGACAAAATATATTCAAATCTCTTAATTATATGAGGCACAGTAAGACTCTAAAATTTAGAACGCCGGATGGTTATTTTGTAAAAGATTATGTATTGAGATTTAACAAAATTTATGCAAGATGAAAACAATTCTATTTGGAGAGCTCAATGCCACTGGCCTTCAAAGTGTTGGACTATGTTTAAGTGAGTGTTTTCTGCTTCCTCTGGAACTTAGGTGAAGGACTGGTCTAATCAAAATCTTCAAGCTATTAACGGTACAAGCCAAGGTAGATAAAGATAAACTATTTCCTTTTGTTGGGGATTCTAGAACTATGGGGTATAGTCTGAGAATCATCGGTCGACTATTCAGGAGATACGTTAGGAATGAAAGGCTTTTGGTGCTAGATCAGTTGTTAATTTTAAAGGTAAAAGTATTAAAGAATATGGGTCAAAGGCAGGTACATGGGAGTTTGGCCACAGATTAGCCATGATCTCAATGAATGGTGAAACTGGCTCGAAGACTGAATGGCCTACTCCTGTTCCTAAATGTCAAATATGAAGAAACTAGAGTTATAGTTTCAGGAAGAAGCTCGCCTTTGTAATAGATGTAGAAAGCCTCTTTCAAGAAAAAAACAAAAATACTCATAGTGGTTTTCATGGCTCATAGTTGCTAGTGATGAATTTAGGGATATGGCTAAAAATATGAACATTACAGGCTGGAGTTCTTTGTTTTAAAAAAATGGAGTGTGTAAAAGAAAGATGCTTCATAGAGTTAAGTGAAGCAACCAAATTGTAATTCTACATCTGCGCTGGCATTAAGTAGAATATGGGCAATCCTCACTGCAAATGATTGGATGCTAAAGTCCACATAAAATAGAAAGATTATTCCCAGGGATGGGAAGGGACTATAATTAGGTTGTTTACCTGAGCACTTTAATAACTTGCTTACAGGGAGAAGAACAGTCATTAAGGCTGAAGTTTCAAATGATATGGTGAGCCACACAGCATTGTATAGGGCAGTCAGTCATAAATTATAATCCTTGGGACCTTGTGTTCCAAAAGACAAAGGCAGGAAGAGTGGAATGGTCAGAGTGGTCATTGTCAGCAATGAGAAAACAGTAAATTTAAAGCATAGCAAACAAACTGTTGAGGTGCATTCCATTAGGTCAATTTGGTACTAATTATTCAGTCACAGAATCTGAACAACTCATAGAAAGTAAAATGCACTTCGCATACGCAATTTTAATAATTGTAAAGACCAGATTATGTTAGATGAGAGGGTGGCTGAGTATGGACTGTGATAGAAACGCAGATCAAGGTTACTTGCCCCAGTGAGCAACAGCCAAAAGTTGTTAACATAGCACATGTCAAAAGCAAGAGCAGAAAAGCCAGCAGTAAATACAAACATGATCTAAATGTATAAGATGAGGGGCATGAGACAAGATTTATAGATTCTTCATGCTCTTTTAGGAACATGGTGCTAACAGTGGATGTCTACCAACTAAAAAAGCTAGTTTTTCTGCAAAGAAACTACTTTGTGACATAGGAAGAATGCCGCAGATTTTAACAAGTGTTCTTTGTGGATTGAAGATGCAGTTAGAATGATATTTCTTAGGTCCGTTTTGCTGAAAGTAGCTGCATGGGACTGGAACAATGTTCTGCTGGAAATGGAGAAATTAGCAAGTATTTTTATAATGTATATCATGATTTTCTGGGGAGGGTGTCAAATTTATTGGCTAAATGCTGGTCTCTGGCCACGTGAATGGGGATTAGTACTCTCAAATAGCCCTATATGGCAGGGCCACCTGCTGTGATTTCTACTCACATGCCTGTCCCTCCTGTCACTCTTTATGCCAGATAGTGCTTATACCCCTTTAAGAGATTGATGTGTGAATTTAGCCACATCTCCATATGATGTTACATGGCCACAGGCTCACTCAATGAAAAGGATGTTTGGAGATTATTCTAATCCGTCCTGTGTAGAAATCCATCCGATCTTCAAGTAAACGGAATCCATTTCTGTCATTCGGATAACACAACAATATCATTAAGCAGTCTGCAGTTGGGAATTTTTGTTTCTGAAGAAAAACACTAAGAAACCAGCCTTATGAGCTGAAAATCCAAGGGGCCAATCAAACAAAATGTAACAGTACTCCAGTTGTTCTTACGATACAGAACAGGTTTATTTGCAAAAATATGAATATCTCCAAATTTGTCAGGTTTGTGCAGATATACAGCTGATTCAAAGCTACTCAATCTGCGGGCATTTCAAATTCAAGCAGTCCTTGGGAGTCAATCACATGCTGATCAAGGAGAACGTGTGCCCAAATTCAAACATCTATAAAATACAGGCTGCTTTTGGGAACAGTGCAGCTCCAACAGAACAAGTCTGAAAATAAGTTCAGTGCCAAAAACAATAGGAACACTAAGCTGAAAGCATATAAGGAATGCTTAAAGTTAAATTATAAAGTGAAATAACTAATAAACAGAAATATGGCTAACAAGTCCCCCCACCATGGATATAAACAAAGGCTGCAGCTTTGGTTCTTAGACCATGCAGAACCAATCGAAACAAAACTGTGAAGATATTCACAGCAAATGGTAATGAGGAGTCTCACAGTCAATACCTCAGGCTGTTTTGTTGAAAACCAGAAATGTTACACAAGAAAATGGAAAGTCCGAGAAGACCAGCTGAATGCAAGAGTCAACTTTCAGAATGATGACCTATGGGCAAAAGCTACCAAAATCAATAAATCAATTTGTCAGCAGATGCCATAACAAGGTCTGATTTATTTTCTCAGAGGCTGAACTGTCGGCGCAGATAATGAAGTTAATTAGCTCAGCATCTATCAAACAATCCTAAATTGCCCCTTTTGAGTACAGAGAGGGGGTGCATATGAATACTTCAGCCACATTGCTTGAGGTACACAATCATTTTCAGGGGTTTTGTGTCAAATGGAGTGCAAACTATATGACACCCTTTATCACATCTCAGTGAGTCAATATTTCCATCATTAAATCACTCATCCAAGAGTAGGATATCAAAACAAGATTTTCTTGTCACCAGATTATGCCTCTGCATATGGTTTGCCATCAATAGCTGAGATTATTTTGGAAGGCAAGTAAAATGATCTTGCCAAGCTGCACCTATCCAAATTCTGAAATGCTGGATGTGTTTTATTGACAGAGGGGAGGATGAAGATGGTGAATGTTATATTTTTAGATAACGACACTATTCCTACAGTGAGGTCTGCTCTTACCTCACCTCTTCTCATTCCAGCTCCAGATCAAGGGCCATCCCTAGCAAGATTTCTATTACCAACCACTCCTTTTTTTTTCTCCTGATGACTCTCTGGGTCACCAACAAGTTACAGTATTGCATGGCACTGAATCTTTTCTAGTGAATAATTCTTCAATTTCTGGAAAAAACAAATACTGGTGAAGCCTTGATGGGTCACAGTCTCCCAATAAGGACCAAATGCCCCCAGCAAACTCTGCGTCAACTCTTGTACTATGGTGATAGTGTCCTAGCTCTGGGTCAGAAGGTCCAGATTCAAGATACCTCAGACATATATTATTCAGGAAGCTAACATATTATTCATTCAGCAAAAAACTGTTAAATTGGTGAATAGTATTGCTCGGAATTCTCACCAGTTTGTTTTCATTGTTGCTAGTTCCAGTGCAAAAGAAGGATTTGCAGCCTCGATAAATGGGTGTTGGTTATCCATTAAATTAATTTCTAGAGACTTAATTATTCTCCAGACAGCTGTCCTGAGCGCATATCTAAACCAGGCTGTCATTTGTACTAAAGATTGCTGAACTAGGTGCTGCTATTCAAAACTCCTTCATCAGCTCCTCCAGTGATAGTTAACAATATCGCTACCGATACTATGCATGAAAGTAGCCAAACAGTAGAATCTAGGGACTTAAAAAACAAATGCACTGAGTTAACTAACTTTTGGAGATGTAAATTTGAGTCATCAATGGTACAGACATCATGTAGTGCTTCTTCTACATTGGAATTGCACCATATGGAGTAAGGCCACTTCAAAAGGAACCAGGGTGTGCAACTCGCCCCAGCCCCATGTATGTGCAGATTGGCACCTGCTTCATACCCTATTGACAATGTTTATTTTTGTTTTGCTTTGTAACTGACCACTGCACGCACCATACATTGGTCAATACTTTCCAGCCAAATCTTCGATTTTTCAAGAGGGGAAGGGAGAAAATTACTTTGAAGACCAGACATCTGAAAAAAAAAATGCTAGAGAAACCAAGGTCTGGCAACATCTAAACAGAGAGAAACAATTTAACACTGAGTTCAATAAAACTCTTCACAATCTTTCAAGAGGCTGCCTCTAAATTGCATAGTGTCTGCTTATTGTTGAGCCAGGAAGTACAGGAACACTGAAACCATGGGTCTTTGGTTGTCTCGTCACTCATTTGATTCTTAATTAAAATACATAGGTGCTGCATTTTATGT
This sequence comes from Chiloscyllium plagiosum, assembly GCF_004010195.1. Classification (NCBI taxonomy): domain Eukaryota; kingdom Metazoa; phylum Chordata; class Chondrichthyes; order Orectolobiformes; family Hemiscylliidae; genus Chiloscyllium; species Chiloscyllium plagiosum. Next base: position 27,986,819 of record NC_057721.1, read on the forward strand.
TTGCTCACTGACAGACCTTTTCTTTCTCTGAACCTGCCAAGCAAAAAATTAGACCAAGAAAAATCAGAGGCTAGTGTTCAACTAAGGACACATTTTACCTGGCTACAATATCATTGCACTGCACAGTGTCACACCCTTTTAAACACATGTCCTACAAGGGAATTGATTTGGGGCTGTTTTCCCTGGAGCCTTGGAGGCTGAGGAGTAACCTTATAGGGGTTTAGAAAATCATGAGGGGCATGGATAGGATAAATAGACAAGGTATTTTCCCTGGGGTGGGAGGGGTCTAGAACTAAGGGGCATAGGTTTAAGGTGAGAGCAGAAAGATATAAAAGGGATTTAAGGGGCAACTTTTTCACGCAGAGAGTAGTACTTGTGTGGAATGAGCTGCCAGAGGAAGTGGTGGAGGCGGTACAATTGCAACATTTAAAAGGATGGGTACATGAATAGGAAGGGTTTGGAGGGATATGGGCCAAGTGCTGGCAAATGGGACTAGAGTAATTCAGGATATATGATCGGCATAGACGAATTGGACTGAAGGGTCTGCTTCTATGCTGTAAATCTCTTTGACTCTGTGCAGATGTCACTGTATTTGTATGGCTCATGTAATTGTCATTATCCACAATTTCTACTATGACAACAAAAGTGTGAAAGTTTGGTCAGTGTGGGCAGACTTGTCAATCAGAAATATGGATTATAATTTGTATGTCTGATTCATGATGCTCTAAATGGGCAATATGAACCTTTGAGGACATGATGCTTTTGTTTAAAGACTTTATCTTCTGTGGAATTACTTTGTCAGTACATGATGATCAATCTCACGCAGAAACTTGTGATTTCACAAAGATTTCTTTTCCAATCCCGGATAGATAAATACTCTACTGACATCTTGTGGGTTGTTCCTGAGCTTCAAAATTTTCTGCTGGAATTGTCTCCTTCAAAAATGCTTTGTTGGTTCATGCACCAGAACCATGTGCCACTCACTTGTTGTCCAATCGCTGTAGTTAGATTTAACATCTGTTTTTGGAGCTTTCATATTAAGGGACCTAATTTTCCCCTTAAAATATCACCAGGGAACCTAAAAAAATGGCCTGACGTAACTTCACATCCAATTATTTTACAGATGCTCTCATGCAATTTATTTGATGCAATGTCCTCTTGGCTAGCCTCCTCATGGCAGGTCACTTAATGATACTTTACGGAACAGGAACCTGCTGCTCCTGTGTAGTCTGGACCAAGGTTCAGTTCATTGTGGCCTCTTAAATGGACACACAATTAAAAAGCATTTGCAGAATGAGTGATGACTGTCATTCCGTGTCACCCACTGCAAATATAGCCTGTAATTGGCCTGACACTTACAGGGGTTTTCTTTGTCTCCTACTATAGCTACATTGGGAAACAATCAGAGCATCAATAATGGATTTAGCTGAGAAAATTGCTTTATACTGCTTCCTAGGTGTTTCAATGTTCTCTCACCAGAGTTAGGAAGGAGTTGAGGGGAAAACAAATTGCATAATTAAGGCTGTTTTATTTAGAAAAAACATTCCCTGAATGAAGAACATCAATGTTGTCTCTAATGATTCCTGACTTAGCATAGTATGTATATTGTACCACATGGTCCAATTTAAGATAAACCCCAATCCACATGTCCTTAAAGGGAACACCTCTGGTTTGCAACCCCATTAGTCCCTGTCATTCACAAATGCTCTATCCCCATAGTTTCAGGAAAACTATTTTTAACCGGCAAGGTAACAATAGGTGTTTTTCCCAAAGCACAGTGTTGAATCTTATCATATTTGGCTGAGTATCAATTTTGCTTTTTTCATGAAAGGTTTCTCTCTGTAAAGTCTAATATGTTTTCTTATAATGTTGCTCAACACTCCTCATTGACTATCCTCCCTGCTCAGTGGCACCACTCTCCTCCGATGCCAGGCTGATTTTTCTATTCACTAACTGGAAGAATTTGTTACTGGGTGGATATGCCAGAATAGAGCCAGGGATGCTGGTCTATCATTGAAACGATGCTGCACGTCCAGAAGAGTGGTGCTATTCTTGAGTTGCTCTGCATGGCTGCACATTGTTTTGTTGGACACAATGCTAGGCAAGCAGAAATTGGCACCCACTCTACAGATGGGGTTCTCGGTATTGGTGAGACAGCTTGCTGGAAAGGAGGGATGTCATCCCTTCTCCGCCCCACTCCTCATTAGGTCCTCTAGATGAGACCATGCTATCAGATCCTGCCAGCCTAGTCTGAGGCAACTATCTGGGTCCATGTAGTATCCACAGCTTTGATGAATGTCCACAACAAATGAACCAGAGAACTGACTGACCCACTCCTTGGATGTTATAGGTCCCTACAGATCCCTTCACCACTACTTCCCCAATCCCTCCTCCCCCCCCCCCAATGGATTTCTGACCATGTCCAAGCCCTTGGACTGATATTAGCAGCAGCTGCCTGCAAATCACTGTGTGCTGACTAGCAATTCCTGGATGTCATGTTTGTTTGCTTGAAGCATGTGCAGTGTGTTTAAGTGTATATGCAGCTGGCACATGGTGCAGCTATGAGATTGATGTATCACAGTGCTATATAGCAACATGGTCACCCCTTTGTCTCCTGACTGCTAATAAACATGACATGATATCTGGGCTTGCGTCAATACTAAACAGCAAGGCAATGTAGCAGTATTATGTGTATTTAAGGACTGACTGAGGTGCAAAGCTCAAAGGCAAGTCACAGATGTTGCAGGCATGCAGCCAGGTGTTAAGTGAGGAGACCTGAGATGTAGTCTGGTCCTATGTGTGAGCTGTCCCCCTGTTCCTGTGTGTAAAATGTCCTTGCAGCAGAATTTCAATTATGTTTGCAGACACACGCCAAAGTGAAGCAGCAGAATTGTACAAGTACATCAGTGATGTGCAAGCAATGATGCAGAGAGACTGGCATGTGTTAGAAGCCAGTGTCTGTGCACAGGGAGTATACTGTGAGACATTGCTGCCAGGTATCTGAGATGATGGTCTGGAGGAGCAGACTGTGGTGAGCTGAAGGTGCCAGGTATCCACTGTGGTGTTTGTAACAAGGTTAGCCAGTGGACCTCACGAGTTCCCTGACTGGGATTGTTAATCTGGTCCAATCAGGGAACCTAGCTGACAGATCAGAGCAGGAGTCTCCGACATCTTGTTCATTCTGAGAGCTGGGTCTGCGAGAACTGGATCAGTATCAAGGACATTTAAATAAAGGATGACTTGGTGACAGGATACTGTCTCTGTGGAGTTATTTCACCCAGCCTGACCTCTGTGCACAAAGTCACAGCATCTAGATTCCTCACTGTGGGCTACAGGATAGGAGACTGCCTATTAATGCTTTGAGATGTGCAGCTAATTAAGCTGACAACAGGTAATAATCCCTCTTTTGAAAGGCATCTCTCTGTTTCCGAGTTAGAACGTCACCTTGATGCTCATAACGCAGGAAAAGGCAGCTACTTGCTCTTGATATTGAGATAGGCCTTGCTGGACTTCTCACTCCATTCTCCTAGATGTCTGAATTACACAAATTAGGTTTTGTTTCTAGCTCCCATCATGGCTTCCTTAACTTGTCAATGGCATTCAGTTTCAATATGTCAAAGTAAAGACAAGTTCAAGAATGACAATCTCCAGGACATGATATTTCTATCAGAGGATGTTAAAGGAAGTCAGGGGGCACTTTGTAGATGACATAACTATAACCTTCAGAGCTCCTTAAATGTAGGAGTCATTCCACTACAGTGGAAAATTGTACATATCACTCTGCTTTTTAAGAAGGGTGGAAGAGGAAAACCATGGAATTCCAGACCAGTTTTACTTACCAGTGGTGGGGAAAATTGTTTTATAATCAAGGTTTGGCTATCTGTACACCTTTTTAAATTTTCAGTTAATCAGAAATAGCTAGCATGGGATCATGATAGGCATGTCATGCCTGACAAACCTCATTTGCATTTTTTGAAGAAGTGACTGAGTGGACAGGGGAATGTCTATAAATGTTGTTTATAATGACATCCAGAAGGCATTTGACAAAGTCCAACATAAGAGGTAGTTGACGAAGGTAGAAACCCACGGCACTGAGGAAAATTACTGGGAAATTGGTTGAGTGGCAGGGAAGCAAGGATAATGCGTAAATACTCAAATTGACAAGATGTGACCTGTGGTGTCACACAAGGACCTGTGTTTGAGCCTTAATTATTCACTATTTATTAATAAATTGGATAATGGCTTCACAACTCATATCTCCAAATTTGGCACCAAATTAAGTGGTATTGTAGACAGTGTAGATAGCATAAATAAATAAGCAAAACTGTGGCAGATGGAGTTCAATGTCAGCAAGTGGGAGGTTATCCATTTTGGATGGAGAGAGGATAGATCCAGGTACTTTCTGTAGTTGGTATGAAACTAAATGCAGGAGATGTCCCATGAGACCTGGGGGTTCACTTCATATAGATTTTTAAAATGTCATGAACAGGTGCAGAAAATAATCAGGAAAGCAAATGGAATACTGGCTGTAATATATAGTGGACTGGAATATAATGTTGCAGAAATTATGCTGCAGTTACACAAAACCTGGCTGGACCCCACTTGCAGTACATGGGCAGATCTGAGCACCACACCTTTAGGAAAGCCTTGGAGGGAGTACAACATAGGTTAACAAGAATGATATCTGGACTTCAGGGTCAGGTTATACAGAGAGATGGTACTAATTAGGCTTGTTTCACTAGAATTTAGAAGGTTACGGTGCAATCTGATCGAAGCCTTCAAGGTATCAACAGTTAAAGACGAGGGGGATAAAGATAAATTATATCCACTGGTTGGGGATTCTACAATGTTTTAGATTAGATTAGATTAGATTACAGTGTGGAAACAGGCCCTTCGGCCCAACATGTCCACACCGACCCGCCCATACTACTACATTTACCCCTTACCTAACACCACGGGCAATTTAGCATGGCCAATTCACCTGGCCTGCACATCTTTGGACTGTGGGAGGAAACCGGAGCACCCGGAGGAAACCCACGCAGACATGGGGAGAATGTGCAAACTCCACACAGTCAGTCGCCTGAGGCGGGAAATGAACCCGGGTCTCAGGCGCTGTGAGGCAGCAGTGCTAACCACTGTGCCACCGTGCCGCCCAATGAAGGATCATAGTCTGAGAAGTAGGGCCAGACCATTCAGGAGCGATGTTAGGTAGCACTTCAGCACAGAAAGGGTGGTAGATGTGTGGAACATTTCCACAAATGGCAACACATGCTAGATCAGATGTGGATTTTAAATCTGAGATAGATGCATGTTTTTGTATTGGCACAGTGGCTCAGTGGTTAACACTACTGTCTCACAGCACCAGGGTCCTAAGTTCGATTCCAGCCTCAGGTGTGGAGTTTGCACATTCTCCCTGTATGTGCGTGTGTTTCCTCCGGGCACTCCAGTTTCCTCCCACAGTCCAAAGATGTGCAGGTTAGGTGAATTGGCTGTGCTCAATTGCCATAGAGTTAGGTGCATTAGTCAGCGGGGAATGTGTCTGGGTGGGTTATTCTTCGGAGGGTCGGTGTGGACTGGTTGGGCCAAAGGGTCTGTTTCCACACTGTAGGGAACCAAATCTAATCAAGTAAAAGTTCTAAGGGATATGGGCGAAAGACAGCTGTATGGAGTTAGGCCACAGATCAGTTATTGAATAGTGGAACAGGTTAAAGGGGCTGAATGGTCTACTCCTGTTCCCATGTTCCTAAAAATCTATCATTAGCTTATTTGCATCCCCCCTCTGATTACAATGATCAAGGTGAAAGCTGCTCAATCTCAAAGAAACTAATGCATATTAAAACTATTTTCATGAATAGACCATTCATTTTCAAAAAAAAATATTAGTGTCAATAAAATCTATTCAAATGCAGGACTCTGCATCAGTAACACCTCACCCCTAAGTTGTTCAAAGCATATTTGTTTTGCTACTGATTAAGAGTTTGCATTTTAAAGATGAGACTTGGTCAAATTTAAACATTATATATGGAAAAAAATTGATAGGACTTTAGCAAGATACAACGGAAATCACAGATGTACATTGATCGCATATGCAAATTAGTCAACTTTTCTAGAATACCTTCACAATTAAATGGCCTAATCCATTTATCAGAGGAAACATTCCATTATGTCAACAGATTTAATGCCCATAGGGCTTCCATTTACAGTGCTCTGCTTTTGGGGAAGAATTATTTCCCACTGAAAGCTATATTATCACTTGCTCCCACATCAAAACATGTAGACTTTGCAATATCATCCAATCCTCAGTCAGAACATCAGAAGGTTAGTGGAAAGCAGAGTCCGCATAAAATTCACATAACAGGGTAGCCTTCCTTTTTAAGAGTTGCGCCAGTGATTGTCCCAGGTATATTCATTAGGTTCTCATGCTGCAGATGTGTAACCTTGCAGCAGTCACAATTGCAAAACCAGAAAAGTTGGTAGAGGTAGATTATCTGATCTCCAGATAAATATGAAACAATCTATAGGATGTTGGATCCATAACAAATTGTATGTACATTTTTTCACACTATTAACTCCTCTTCCTCCACAACATTCTGCAAGACATTTGGAACTTATAGAGTCGTACCCATTCTCTTCACTTTTTACAGTGGAAAGATTATTGTGAAAAATAATCAGTGCTAAGATTTTTACAATTTTTATGTAAATGCACTGGATTAAATGACTGAAGGTATGTTTGTTAAATTTGTTGATAACACAAAGATGAGTAGGAAAGTAATTTGTGAAGATGACAGCAGGACATTACAAAGGGATAGAGATGGGTTAGGTTATGTAAATGAGCTAATATCTGACAAAATGGAGAATAGTATGAAGTTTAATATTGGATGAATAAAAAAAGTAAAGTCTGAATAATGAGAGATTACAGATGTTTCAAATGCAGAGGTATGAGTGTCCTAGTGCACAAATTGCAAAAGGTTAATAATCAGCTGCAGCAAGTAATTATGAAAACTGATAGAATATTAATGTTTATTGCAAGTGAAATTGGATACAAAAATATGAAGGTAGTCCTTAACCTATGCGAGGTATTGGTGAGAACACATCCAGAGCACTGTGTATAGTGTTGATCTCCTTTCTTTTTAAGGTAGGACATAAATCTATGGAAGTGTCCAATACCAGGACACTTGGTTAAGGTCATGATTGCTTGAACTCTCTTCCAGGAAAGGTAGTGAAAGCAATGCCCTTGAAAGTTTTTAAAAGAAAGATGGCTAGATTCTGAAATGTGATTACCAGACCTTGGGTAGGTTTCCCAATTTATTACGATTCCCAGACTGAGACCCCATATCATTAAACTCCCAGGAGCAGAGAGATAAAATTGTTCCCCTTGCTTATTCACATACCATTGCTGACGGAACAAAATAAGTTCAGTTTAAAAAGATCCCAACCTCTTGAATGCCTTACTTCCTAATCAAATCAGTTAGTTTTGAAGGAGAAATTTACACCTGCCCCTGTGCTTTTTTAAATTGGCTTAGCAGATCTGTTATTTGAGAAAAGGTAAGAACAAAATGTCCAGTACCTGTATAAATAGAATATTTTCTTTTCTTTAGGGTTCCTTTGCCTTGACAAGAAGCATTGGTGTGAAAGGACTTGTACAGAAACATGGAATGATCAGATCAGCTGTGATCTTACTGAATGGTGGTGTAGTCCCAGTGAATTATATAGAAAGCAACAGTAGGAAAATTGCTCAAAATATCAAGTGAACTTCTAATTGAGCTCATTTATTGCTAGAGAAAATGTGACAACATGGAATTGAATTTGAAAGAGTTTTGCTCATTTCTTTTCACCCATTACTAAGTTCAACTGCCTCAAGAAACTCATTCAAGCAGGTCAAGTTTGAGATATCCCAAATGTTTTTATTCTATAAGCACTGACCAAGACCAACATCTAAATTTGGAATATTTACCATGGAATTTGAATCCTTTTTAATATTGAAAATATCTCCCAGCAAAACAATTTAGAGTTCTTTCAGAAACTCCATACCATTATGTTGATTAATGATCATACCCCAAGTCATTTCCAGCACGTGTAAATTTTTAAAGCTGACACAACAGCCCTCCATTCCCAGAATTTGTAGCATAATATGGTAGGGTGTTTAGAATTAGAGCTTGACCTGCTTCTCATACACAGAAATAAAATGCAAATTAAGAATGAACTTTAACATGGGTGAATTATTAAATTGCCTGTTAAGATCCAACTGACCTGCACAAATTGAATCTCCTTTGCTGTTTGAGGAGAGTAAATTAAGTAAATTTGGTTAAACAAATTTATACAAAACAAAAAGGAAATGGCCCTACAAACACTGATTGAATATCCCTGAGTGACAGGATCAGTTATCTTGAATGTTTAGTCTCTAACTCTTGTATTTAACCTCACAAATAATATTCAAATTGAGGGTAAAACAATATCTCTGCAGACAATCTCAGCATTTTAATATGAAATATACCTAAATATCCACTCTCTGGTTCGCTGTGCAACGCAGAACTTTAAAAAAGGATTTTTGATAAATCTTTGTGTGCTATAGATCTCTATGACTCTAAGATTCACATCCTCAATACTCCCTTTCAAGAAGATTAACTTTCAGATCATTTTGCTTTAATATTCTTTCTGGTTAGAGAGCTGACACTGATCATTGTGTGGAAGAATGTATTGAACACGTTACTGTGAGGGAGATATATTAATATCAGTGAAGGTATAGAGGCCCATATTTTGGATATTGATATTTTAATAAGAACTTAAAGCCAGGAAATTAATAATACCCAGTACTAAATATTCAATGTCACATCATATTGCCTGATATTAGTTTAAAGCAGCAATAAACACATGCTGTTAATTCAATTGTTATTGATGCATTGCATTAATTTATGTAACTCCTGCTGTTACATAAAGCTTTGAATTATCAGATTTCTATTGATCTGAAATTCTTGCTTGGGCAGGTATTAGAAAAACAACATTTTTTCTATTCAGAAAGTTTTTCTTAATATCCAGTATTCCCTTGGAAAGGTTTTAGTTCAAGAGAATCATTGAACTTTTATGTTGGATTGAAAGGCTCCACATCTTCTTTCTCTCAAAATCATGCAAAGATGACTCTAGTTCTAAATCCAAACAGTTTACTTAAAGGACTTTAAACATCTTAGAATTTATAAAACTTTAAATAGACATAAGCACTCTGTAGAGAGCCCTAGGTCTTTCTAGAATTTCCTGATTAATGTCAAAAGGTTAATAGCAGTAATTGGAGGCAAGTGATTAACTTTAAAGTTATTTTTTGTTGCACATAGGTACATCAAACAGAAACATGGCACTCTGCAAGGATCCCTGAAGCTTTCTTGAATTTTCTCTGTGGAGTCAGTCACTAGACGCACTTACTTCATCCACAGGTGAAAATCATCAAGGATTTGTGCTCAGACGAGCTTAATGAAGTACAAAAAAAGGCCATTTGACACCACTGTGCATAAATGATGGCTGCACAATGAGTTCCAAATAGGGACTTCACTATACGTAGTTTTTAAGTCGAAGGTAGAAAGTCGTGAGACAAGATAGAATTATCAGGTAATGCCAAAAGAATCTCAATCCTTCTAGCACTAACCACTCTGGGAATTATAGTGTAAAATACAGTTCAAGATATGATTCACATGTGGACTCCTTTGGATAAAGTTGTTTGCGCTATAGTCAAGTCTGCAAACAGTGTCTTAATGTAGAAGAAAAAGTCAACACAGTTCTTGACTTTTGTGGTACGGGCTTGTTTCAGACACCCCACCCCTGTGCCTGCAAAGACATTTTGCTAGATTGGCCAATTTGCTGATATGCACCCACCACCGTCACCTCACCCCAAGTGAGGTCATTACATTTTTTCAGAGTCTGTGAGCAGGCTTGCTGAGTGTTCCACTCAACAGCAGCCTCCCATCTTCCCTATGGTTTGTGCTGTTGCATGTAATGATTTCTCCCCTGGTGTTCCAACTTTGCCATCCTTCTGTTCTCTGATCTGGGCCAGCAGAAATTACACATCATCCTTGGGAGTTAATTGCTTGGCTTTTCCTTTTCATTAGAGCAGAAAATTCATTTTCTCTTCACTGCAACTACAAACAATGTGTTTTAATATGTTCAGGAGGAGTACTAATAAATTGAAAAACATTGCTGGTTTGAATATCATAATGAAGTGAATTGCATTGCACTAATTTCACTTCTGTATTTTGTTTAAGGGACCTTGGCACTTTTTCTAATTGTGATATTATTGTACAGCAATAAGTAATATTTTAAGTAGCAAAATTCATGCCATCTTTGACATCTGCAATATAATGAAAGATCAGTAAGACACCAAAATTGGTGGTGTAGTGGACAGCAAAGATTACATCAGAGTAAAATGGGGCCTGGATCAGATGGGAAAATGGGCAGAGAAGTGGCAGTGGAGTTTAATGTAGATATATGTGAAGTGCCGCATTTTGGAAAGGCACATAAGAGCCAGACTATACATTTAATGGTCAGGTCCTAGGGAGTGTTGCTGAACAAAGAGACCTTGGATTGCAAGTTCATGGTTCCTTGAAAGCAAAATTGCAAGTAGACAAGATGGTGAAGAAGGTATTTGGCATGCTTGGCTTTATTTGTCAGTGCATCGAGTATAAGAGTTGGGAGATCATGTTGCAGCTGTACAGGATATCGGTTAGGCCACTTTTAGAATACTGCATTCAGTTCTGTCTCCCTGCTCTAGGAAAGATGTTGTGAAACCTAAAAGGGTTCAGAAAAGATTGACAAAAATGTTGCCAGGGTTGGAGGGTTTGAGCTTGTGGTGTAAAATTATGTCCCAACACATGTGTGAATCATAATGTAACACATGTATTGGGCCAAGCAGTGGAATGTGGTGAAAGGGTTAAAAATTATGTCCCAATACATGTGTGAATCTAACCGGAATGGAGGTGTTGCTTAGTCCTGTGTGAATCTTATTACACACCTCCCCGTGTGAATCTTCTTATCTGTATGTAACCAGAATGGAATGTGTTTTTTAGCCTTGCTCTGCTGTTCACATGAATGTTTATATCTGGAAAAGAGTATATCAGCTGGAAAAGTCTCCAGTTCGGTGAGTCTGCTCCGGGGTTACGTTTAACCGCCGAGCGTGGGTTGTTGGCAACCGCTCTACGAGAACTGACGGCTCTCAGTTCCGGTAACATGTAGAGTGAGTATAAGCCAGACCCGTTGTAAGTATGAGACCTGGTTGTGGCGGCGCTGCGGGGAATAAAATGCTCATATTCTAGCAGACTCGCCTCTTGGTCGTTTGTTCTGTGTCAGACTACTCTCCTACGAACCTGACCTTGAGAATTTTTTAAAACAGAGCTGTAGGGAGAAGCTCAATAGGCTGGGGCTGTTTTCCCTGGAGTTTCAGAGACTGAGGGGTGACCTTATAGATGTTTATAAAATTTTAAGGGGCATGGATAGGTGAATAGCCACGGCTTTTCCCTAGGATGTGGAGTCCAGAACTCTAGGGCACAGGTTTAAGGTGAAAGGAGAAAGATTTAAAAAGGACCTAAGGGGCAACTTTTTTCATGCAGAGGGTAGTACGCATATGGAATGAGCTGCCAGAGGAAGTGGTGGAGACTGGTACAATTACAGCATTTAAGATGCATCTAGATGGGTATATGAATAGGAAGGGTTTACAGGGATATGGGCCAAATGCTGGCAAACAGGACAAGATTAATTTAGGGTATCTGGTCAGCATGAATGAGTTAGACTGAAGGGTCTCTTCTATGGTGTACATCTCTATGACTCCAAGAAATTAGTCAGCTTGAACAACTTTGGATTTAAAAAAAAACAATGCTGTGGATCTACAAGCTGTATGTGAATTAAGGCAAGCCAAGAAAATGCTGTAAATCAAATCAGATTATTTGGCCAAAATACCATGACATGAATACAACTGATGAAGAAATTATATTTTTCTTTCAAACATTATGTTCTTTGTTTGATGTTGGTTTACTTACATTCAACAAAAATAACTTTCAGTTAATCACTTCTCTCCAGTGGCTGTTTACTTCGGTGGGCGGCACGGTGGCACAGTGGTTAGCACTGCTGCCTCACAGCGCCTGAGACCCGGGTTCATTTCCCACCTCAGGCGACTGACTGTGTGGAGTTTGCACGTTCTCCCCGTGTCTGCGTGGGTTTCCTCCGGGTGCTCCGGTTTCCTCCCACAGTCCAAAGATGTGCAGGTCAGGTGAATTGGCCATGCTAAATTGCCCGTAGTGTTATGTAAGGGGTAAATGTAGTAGTATGGGTGGGTTGCGCTTCGGCGGGTCGGTGTGGACTTGTTGGGCCGAAGGGCCTGTTTCCACACTGTAATGTAATCTAATCTAATCTACTTTGTGAAATTGATCCGTTATAGTTCACTTAGTAGCAATTCTTACTCAGAAGATTGTGAATTCAAGTCCAATCTCAGATGTGACAAAAGTCAAGACTGGAGATGGGATGTTTGATCTGCCTGCTTTCTCAAGGGACATGTATTGAATGAGAGCAGAGAAGTTATCCCTCATCCTGGTCGATAGTCATTCCTCAATCAACAACATCATAGCAGCAGGTTGGTCTGGTTATTATCACATGTTTGTAAGTGGGAGCTTGTTGTGTGCAAAATAATTGCTCTTTCCTACATCCCAATGGATGGTGACACCTGAGGAGTGTTTCATTGGTTTTAAAGCCCTTTGAGATGACTTAAGGTCATGAAAGATGTTATATATGTGTCACCTCTTTTGTTTTAAAGTGATACCACCAAGTCGACATTATAGCTTGAAATGTTAGACTATCTCCGAGTGTTTGAATGTTAAAGTTGCAAATGAGCAAATAAACATTCTGCAAATGTGCATTCCATGAATTTGAGTTTTTTATTTGTACCAAAATTGCTCACTACATTCTAATACTCTCAAAATCTCATTCACCCTTGTGCTTACATAAGCTCCCAGTTAAACAGCGCCTCAGACTGAAAACCTTTTTTTTCAAGTCCTTCTATGATCTGTGTTCTTGTTGTGCAGATATGGATACGGAGGGAAGGAGAAAGATACTAAACATTTTCCATATTTTACTGTCTCCAACTAACACTTGGAATCTCAGCAAGATGAATTAACTAACTTGGACACCTCAGAGTGTCTTAATTTGATCAATATAAACTCATTGCTAAGGCAATGACTTCTGTGTTGCTGATTGGATGATGGTTGTCATCCAAACGAACTTCTGCATGGTGCACTGGTCACTGAAAAACCACTTCCTGTTATCTATACCTTCACTTGCAGGACATCATGAAGAATGGACATTAACACTGATAACTAGGAGATAATCACTGATCGCTGTTATAAATCAAGGTTGCAATTAAACTCAATCCCAATATTAATTTGATCATTTGAGACCAACCAATCAGGCAACAGGAGATAGTCTGCTGCAGTAACTCAGGAAATGTTTTGAGTTACAAATAATACTGATCAAATCAGAGCAGTAATTTGATGGCATCCAGTACGGGCTCTTACATCCTGATGAAGGGCTTATGCCCGAAATGTTGATTCTCTTGCTCCTCGAATACTGCCTGACTTGCTGTGCTTTCCCAGCATTAGCACTCTTGACTCTGATCTGCAGTCCTCATTTTCACCCAGTTGATTTCAGCCTTACTGCAAAGCCTCTTCCAAGGATGCCTACCTTGAAGAAGTTCTCCTCTCTTGACAAAGATCTCAGTGAGTCCCTCTCTCACTGTACTCCCCAAGTCCTCTCCTCTGCCCTGAAGCTCTTCAGCCACGTCCTGAAACAGACTTGCTACCACAACCACACCTCCTTCCTCAGCACCTGCCTCCTGAACCATCTGATTCCATATGGACTCTGGACCACATTCAGACCAACCCAGTTTGGACCTGAACAGGATATCCAGTACACACTACAAATCTGAAACCTTTAACAACGATTCTCTTTCCGGATCCTCTGCTCCATGCTATCAGCCCTGCGCTGCCATTTACTCTACCTGCAGTCAGTTCTGCCCCAGCTCAGAGCCTCACTTTCCCAGGCCTGTAGCGGACCTCTGTATTTCTAAATCCTCAGAAGGATAAAAGTGCTCAACAAACGGTATTTCCCTACTGCATCGGACAGAAAAGAACCTAAGTTAAACAAACTTTCATGTACTTCCCTCAGTACACGGGTCTCCTCAAACATTCCAGAACCTTCCCCTGGCCTCTGAAACCGCACAGACGCCATTAACTAGGACCTGGAGTGGGTTTGAAGCTCAAGGTGGGGGCGGAGACAGTGGCTTGAGTAGACATGGTTGTAGGGTCAGTAGCGACATCACCAACGGAAGTGGCGTTCACAAAAGGGGGCAGAAGTGGTGCTTATGGCTGTGTTAACGGGAGCAGAAGTGGCTGCTCCTTGCACAATTACCGGGGTGATCGATGATGTCACTTCTGCCCCACAGCCACCTCACAGCCCGCAGCCACTTCCGACAACAGCATCTCCGAGATCGCTGCCCACCCAACTACCTCCACGACTGCCATGAAGACTACCACTGCAGGATCCACTGCCGCCGCTAGATTCACCAGCACAGACATGGTACCTGCCTTACCCTCCACAGTTGCTGCCATGGCAGCCGTTTCCGCCTCCCCGGAAGGCTCTATCGTCGACCACTTTTACCGCCAGTGACGTCACCAGCCAAGTACCTAACCAAAATGTTGTCCTCGCCACTTCCACCCCCATTAACATAGCCATAAGCACCACTTCTGCTCGCTTTGTGAGCGTCACTTCCATTGGTGATGTCACTACTGACCCTATCACCATGCCCATTCAAGCCACTGTCTCAGCACCCCCTCAGCCACTGAGCTCTAGCCCCACTCCAGGTCCTAGCTCCCATCCCTGTCGTGTCTTCATTCCCCCTGACCTCCCCCTCACTGAGGACGAATGTTTAGTTCTCAGTAAAGGTCTCATATTTATCCCTCTACGGTCGCAGATTAATGAGTTCGACCCACGCTGTGACTTTGAACGTTTCTTCCGCCACCACTGTGCCCATTTTTTCAACCAGACACCCGCCCACTGACCGAGGACTCCTTTTCTCACCTCCAACATACCCTATCCATCTGGACATCTCGTGCCGGCCTGTTACCCACCCTTGATCTTTTCATTTCAAACTGCCACCGTGATATCGACCGCCTCAACCTGTCCAACTCACTCCAAACTCTCATCCTCACAACATGCAGCCCTCCACTCCCTCTGCTCCAGCCCCAACCTCTCCATCAAACCTGCAGAGGGGGCGGGGGGCACAGTAGTAGTGTTGCGCACCAACCTCTACACTGTTGAAGCCAGGCGCCAACTTGCAGACACCTCCTCCTACTGTCCCTTGATCATGACCTCACCTCCCATCACCAAACTATCATTTCCCAGACCATCCGCCACCTCATCACCTCTGGGGATCGCCCATCCAAAAATTCCTGATGAAGGTTTTATGCCTAAAAACATCGATTCTCCTGTTCCTCGGATGCTGCCTGACCTGCTGTGCTTTTCCAGCACTACACTCTGCAGACCTCACTTTCTCCTCTTACATTCTGCTGCAGCATGTTGACACTCAGTCTCTAGTCTCTCTCCAGTTCCTCAAAAGTCCTGAGCTTCCAATTGGACAACAGGATCATTTCACTTTAAAACTTGATATTCACTTTGGTCATCCAAAGCTACTGCTTATTAACTGTGTGCCACTACTCACAAGGAACAAAGGATATGGGAGTAAAAGTAGGAACAGACTAATGAGTCGGATGATCATAATGAATTGCTGAGCAGGACTTGTGCGGCCAAATGGCCTACTGCTGCTCCTGCTTTCTATGTTTCTATGCATGATCATTATATTCTGATTTGGCCTTGGTGAAGCAAGGCTTACTATTAATTGGTTTAAGAGAAGTGTGAATCACCTCAAATAGTTCTTAACGTGATGCTTCCGCTATCTCCTGATTGGTCTCTGATGGGCCCACCCTCTTAATTATAAGTTATTTTGTTATTGTCACTTCATAACTTTTTAATAAGATAAGAAGATAGTTTGAAATGTTATTTTTTTCTTTTTCTTTAGAAAAGAAAGGGCTATGCAATCAGGAATCAAAAGGTTGATATTCTTGATCTCATCTCAATGTTAGAATCATAGAATTTTACAGTATAGTCGGTTCTGCTAGAACACCAGTTTCTTCAATGCGAATTGGCTATGATGCCATTGAAGAAGTTAGACCATTATTTGTAGAATGTAAATTTTCCCTACTTGTATTGGCTATAAGGCAATCCCGGTCCCGTTAGTTTAAATGGCATGACAATTAATACGATTTTCTTATAACCTGGGATCATACAGGAGCAAAACTATCCCATTATATCAGAACTGACTTGTACAGAAGGAGGACATTCAATCCATCGTGAGTGTATAGCGCCCCAAAGAGCAACCCAACTAGCCCTATATCCATACTCCTCTAATCACTTTCAAATATATATCGAGCTTTCTCAATATCTTCTGAGGAATCCACCTCCATCACTCTCCCAAACAATGAATTCTAAATCTTAAAACACTGAGATTTACAATGATGTTGCCAGGGTTGGAGAGTTTGAGCTATAGGGAGAGGGTGAATAGGCTGGGGCTGTTTTCTCCAGAGAGTTGGAGGCTGAGGGGCGACCTTATCGAAGTTTATAAAATCATGAGGGGCATGGATAGGATAAATAGACAAGGTCTTTTCCCTGAGGAGAGGGAGTCCAGAACTAGAGGGCATATAGGTTTAGGGTGAGAGAGGCAAGATTTAAAAGGTGCCTCAAGACAACTTTTTCATGCAAGGGTTGGTGCGTGTATGGAAGAAGCTGTCAGAGGAAGTGGTGGAGGCTGGTACAATTACAACATTTAAAAGGTATCTGGATGGGTAGGTGAATAGGAAGGGTTTAGATATGGGCCAAAATGTTGGCAAATGGGACTAGATTACTTTCAGATATCTGGTCGGCATGGACGAGTTGGACCAAAGAGTATGTTTCCATGCTGTACATTTCTGACTCTAAGTAAAGAGATTTCTCCTCATCTTGCTTCTAGCTCTCTTGCTGACAATCTCAAAATTGTGACTGACATATTGAGTGGTGCAAACAGAATATCATTCCTTACTCTGTCAAAATTGTTTAATTTTGGACACCTCATTAAGGTTACCTTTTAAACTTCTCTGCTCCATGGAGAGTAAACCAGTTTCTCTAATCTTTCCTTGTGTCTAAAATCCCTTATTTCTGGTATCATGCCTAGAAACTCTCTTTTGCACACTCTCTCCAGGGCAGTAACATCCTTCCTTAAATACGGTAACCAGAACTAAACACAATATTCCAAAACTGGCCTGATTTGTAGAGTTATGGTGTCACGTCCTTGTTTTTGTACTCCATGCCTCTATTTATAAACCTAAGGATCCTATAAGGCTTCTTTACAACTGTTTCATTTGCCTTGTCACCTTCTAAGGATTACACATATGAGCCCCGTAATCTCAGTTCGTGTGGGGAATGAACTTCCTGAGGAGGTGGGGATGTGAGTACAATTACAATGTTTAAAAGACATTTGGATCAGTATACAAATAGAGCTGAAAATGTGTTGCTGGAAAAGCGCAGCAGGTCAGGCAGCATCCAGGGAACAGGAGAATCGACGTTTCAGGCATAAGCCCTTCTTCATTCCTGAAGAAGGGCTTATGCCCGAAACGTCGATTCTCCTGTTCCCTGGATGCTGCCTGACCTGCTGCGCTTTTCCAGCAACACATTTTCAGCTCTGATCTCCAGCATCTGCAGACCTCACTTTCTCCTCAGTATACAAATAGGAAAGGTTTGGAAGGATATGCGCCAGAAGCAGACAGGTGGGACTAGTTTAGTTTGGGATTATGGTTGGCATGGACTGGTTGAACCAAAGCGTCTGTTTCCGTGCTATGTGACTCCAGGATTCTACTTTCTTTACTCCCCTCAAAGTTGTATTCTTGTTTAATTGGTGAAGTTCCTATTAAATCAGATACCTAAAACTGATCATTAATTCTTTCTTAGAGGCCCACTATTAAGGCTTTTGTTGCTAGTTTAGTATTTGAATACTTGGAAAGAGTATTTATTACTTTTTACTGTCTTAAAAATGCTGCTTATTACCTCAAAGCTATGTAAAATTAATATGAAAGATCACAAAGGAAAAAAATTATTATGTAGTATGTAAAAATAAATGAATTTGTGAAATGCTCTTAAACACACTATTATATAACATTTTATCAAAAAAGCTAAGTAGTCAGGTATGATTACTTTACTTCTACAATAATTTTTCAAAAGCTAAAGAGCACAACTGTGACCATAAACTTTATTTCAGTGAATCCTTTTTTGCATTCTTAATCACTGATAAGGGCCTCACAAGCTTGGAGTATATGTTCTTTTTCCACTTGGCCTTAGACCCTGCAATTTCTCGCAATCACATAATGAGTTTGACTTGAATCGGAGCCCCTCGGCCTTGTCTTCAATCTCTTTGCAAACCTTTTGTGCAGATCATCATCAAGTGAAGCTAAACAGAGTCACATGATTTTTAAAGTGTTAAAACCTACATTGGTTACATATAATCAGAATTTTAGATTAATCAAAGGATATACTTTGACTTGGTTTCTTTATAATCACACAATCAATCATGAGGTGTTAATTTCCCAACTAATCCTCGACAGCGACCTCTGCAGTCTAGCTGTTTGAAAGGGCACTGGAAGATTTGAGCACAAATGAAAAACTGAAGTGTTGGAGAAATGAGATTTGACAAATCGACAGGACATCCTAGCTTCTAAAAGAGACAGATAGCAAGAATGAGATACTCCACTTATGATTATCTAAAATTCCCTAGATTTCCACAATACACAATCACACCCCAAACCCCCCACACCCTGCCCCCCCCCCCCATCCACCCACAATTTGGACATTAACAAACATGACACTGCTATTCAAAAAAGGATGGGAAGAGAAGCAGGGAACTATAGGTCGGTCAAACCGATCTCAATTGTTGATTTCAATGCTAGAATTGATTTAATAAGGAAGCTTTATAATTTTTTTCTCTTTTTAAATGCATAGTAAGATTAAAACAAGTCTCAGTCGGAATAGACCAGAAACTTGTTTGTCAGGGAACCAAGAGATATGGGGAGAATAAGAGAAAATTGGTATTGACACCAAAGATTAGCCATAATCATAGAGAATGTACGAACAGGCTCTATGGACCTTGTGGTTTATTCTGCCTCCTCCTGTATCTCCATAAATGCAAAACAAGTGAATCAACACGATATGCACATCTCCGTCCTTTGCCTTAAGTAAAATAACTTTGAAAACATTTCATTTCTCTCTCGGAAAGCCAAATACCACACAGGTTGGAAAATGTGGGAAATACTCAGTAGTATCAGGAAACATCTGTGAATGCAAATTCCCAGCTCTGATGAAAGGTCATTTACTTGAAACAATGGCCCAGGTATTCCAATGGTGAGAGTGTCGTTGGAACAGCATAGACTGGAGATGTGCATTAGGACTTTACAAAATCCAAAACATAGCAAATTCTGCAGGAATCGCCTGGGAAATTGAAACTTCTGATGTGCAATTCCCCTGCATCTGGAATCTTCTGAAAATGCCCTTCTGAATTTGGAAGGTTCCCATGCAGTTAAGCTAAATAGTTATCTAGGAAATGTTAAAGAACTTAAAAATCCACACCAATTCCAGGGTAACAATGACATTGTTTAATTAGTTCATCTATTCACCTGGCATGCTCCTGACCTCACTCACCTGACATCCTACTCACTTGTTACCTCCCTACCTTATCCTTGTATAATTTGTGAAGTTCCCATTAAATCAGATACCTAAAACTGCTCATTTAATTCTTTCTTAGAGGCCAATTATTAAGACCTTTGTTTCTAGTTTAGTGTTTGAATGCTTGGAGTGGCTTATCCATCTGCCACTCCATCTTCCTGGCACCCTACTAACCTCACTCACCGAACACAAAATCCACTTCATCCACCTGGCTTCCTACCAACCTCAACCTAAACACACGCGCGCACACACACACACTTTCTCTCTTTCAAAGGAACTCTCAAAATGGCTGGCAGTTCACTAACTGTTGCAAATGGGATATGCTTTCCACAGAAATTCAAAAATTAGTTTGCTGACCTTTATTGAATATCTGGGCTATTAACGCTCTTTCTCTTAGGCCACAATGTGCCTGGCCTGCTGAGTGATTCCAGCATTTTCTGTATTAGTTTTGTTTCCCTACTAATTTACTCTCTATTGATAGGTCAGTCAATGATAGTGCAAGATGTCAATTCCAATGTATCTGTGGTAGTGTTTGTTTTATCCTGGACACTTTTTGTTGGCACTAGTGTTTAATATTAATGTCTCATTGTCTGCAAAGGAATATTTTATAGCTTGCTGAATTAAGGAGAAGATTAAGTTTAGTTCAGTAACAAAAACAGAAATTGCTGAAGAATCTCAACACGTCTGACAGCCTCTGTGGAGAGAAAGCAGAGTTGACATTGCAAGTCTAGTGATCATTCAGAACTTTGGATGGTGGACACATGGCCGAATGGGTAAGGTACCCGACTGCGATGCGGTTTGTGATTATTAAGAGTTTGCAGATTCAAGTCCTGTTCTGAAGAAGGGTTGCTGCATCTGAAACGTTAACTCTACTTTCTCTCAACAGATGCTGCCAGGGCTGCTGAGTTTATTTAGCAATTTTGTTTTTGTTTCAAATTTCATGCATCTGCAGTTCTTTGTCTTAGTTAACTTCATTTAAGTTACATAGGCTTCATCTGATATTGCATCATGTCCTGTGATTATGTACAGTGTCTCATTAACATATCACACTATCCGTCTTGTACTATAATGTGGAGTTGCTTGAGAGCACCAAAACTGACAGCCCTAACAATTATTCTCTCTACTGCTTTTCATGTTTAGTGACTTGTGAAAGCAGATTAATGAAAGGCAGAGACTCCTCATGAGCATCCCACTTATAATCCTCAAGTTAAAACTAACCCTTCTCAGGGTCTATACCAGTAGCTACTGCAGGACAGAGTTCCATTTACGTGATTATCCTCTGCTGTCAAACAGACACATTTTGCAATATTTTGTATCAATAAAAATGTTTTATAAATTAATTACAAGCTGATTGAATTGCAGAACAGATTTGAGGAACTAAACAGCTTACTGTATTTCCTTGTTCCTAAGTTTATACAATGACTAGTCATTATTTTCAGCTATTTAAATTGCAAGCTGCAGTTAAATAAGCAATTTTAAAAATGTTTTCAATATAATTCACCATTCAGCCTTTTTTCATACTTTAGTTTAAAATGTTCCAGTAAACTGGATTGAACCAGAATTGAACCAGTAAAAGTATTTCAGCAACCATGTCATCCCAGGGGTCGACCTCGGTGCTCTACATAAGTCTATTAACCATCCTTCTGAAATACTATCTTTGACTATAGCATCACTGGCTAGAATCAAGTCTTCCTTGTGTGGCTGACAAATGGTTAATATCTCCATTGAAAAGTCAGAGGCATCATGCAAATGTATGGATTATTTGTCCATTAACAGAGCTACCTTTAATTTGTAGTCTAATAGCAGGTGAGATAAAGAAGAAGTTTGGAGGAATTAGATAGCATGATTTCCTGGACGATAGTGATAAATCAATGTGAATCTGAAAACCCTCAAGCCATCAACTTGGCAGTTAGCTACATTTGACTCATATGCCCTCATCCCCTTCAACGTAGTGTCCCCTGTTGCACTGGAGCATGTGGGTTCAGATGGTAGGCACTCCATTTGCTTAGGACCAGTAAATGCATACATGTTGTGTAAGGAACCTCAGCTGTCAACCAATCTCTCAATCCATGGCAGGGAAATTCAAACTCCATTTGCATCAAAGGATGAAAGCGGCTAAAATTTAATAATACCAGCTGTCTGTCATATATTCGGCCTATTTTCTATTCTGAGTTGAAATTTATCTCCAGATCCCTGTTTGCCAAAGGTACAGCCTTCAAACAGGAAATGCCCATTTAAGGATGCGTCCTGGTATATTGGGGCTTTGGTCCATTCACTTTCTAACAGTATTTCCAGCCATTCTACTACAGTTCATACAAGAACTTACTGGAACAATCATCTCGATTTGCCTTTGCCATCTAAGTCATGGTGTTATCATATCATTAAGCTTTAAAATTTTAATTAAATTCCAAATATTTAACTTTCCAATTTAAATGTTTAAAGAACATTTTTTGACTAATAGAGAATTTTTAGCACTGTATAGATTGAAAGGTAAGCACACCTGACACATGGAAGCTGGTGAAAAGTAAATGCTGTTAAACAAGTGACAAAATCTCAGCTCATGCTTTCTCCAGGGATAGAGGCTCAACTGAGATATTCACTTTTGTGTGAAAGATTCACATAGACTCCATACTTCATTTCAACAGACATTTATTCTGAAACGGTTAAAATATTAAAGTATTCAAATAGCTTTCAAATAGAATTCATGTAATTTATTAACTAGATTAAAGCAAAATCCTGTTAATATTAACCTAATGTACAGATCAAAGCAAGGGAAGAGTCAAAGAGACAGCTTTAAGTTATGTGCAATTCCAGCACTGTCTTCTAGAATTTGCAGTCAATACAAAACCTAATAATGTCGAATATGTATGACAAAGAACTAGCTTCTCACTGAGAAACTGAGACGATGCTCACGCCTGAATCAGAAAATTGCAGTATTCAAACTCTGCTGGAGTACAGTAGTGCCGTACAGTACACTGATGATGGTGTGACTCTGATATCAGTGAGTAAGATCAAGAGAAATAATCAGACCAGAATAAACATATAAAGGCAGAGTTCACAATACAAAAACAGAATTTGCTGGAAAAGCTGTGCAGGTCTGGCAGCATCTATGGAGGGATATCAAACTTAAGGTTTCAGGTTGAGTTACCCTTCCTCAAAACTGATGGTAGCTAGGAAAATGTCAGTTTATGTGCAGAAGATAGTGTGAGGGAGGGGATAAGGAGTAAACAATAGGTGGGGAATGAGCCCAAAGAGAGAACAGTTGTACAGCCAAAGGAGTGGATAACGATCTGGCTCAGAGGGTGAATAGCTATTAATGGACAACTATTAGCGGCTAAAAACAGGTTGTGTGTAATAGCAGACTGTGATAACAAAGCCTGGTGTGTAGGGGTAAGGGCAAAGACATGGGAGAGTTTAAGCCCTAAAGTTAATGAACGCAATTATGCAGAAGGCTACAGGCTCCCCAAGAGGAGGAGCTTAAGCTGAGTTTTGCTGAAGCACTGCAGCAAGCCTGAGGCAGAAATATTGGCCAGGGAATAGGGTAGTGTGTTTAAGCAGCAGGTAACTGGAGGCTCGGGGTCATTTTTATTGGCAGAATGTAGGTGTTCTGCAAAGCGGTCTCCCAGTCTATGCTTCGTTTCCCCAATGTAGCAGCAAATGAGCAGCAAATGCAATAGACTAGATTATGTGAAGTGAAGGTAAAGTGTTGCTTCACCTGGAAAGTATGTTTGGACCCTTGGACACTGAGGAAGGAGGAAGTAATTGGGCAGGTGTTACACCTTCAGTGATTGCAGGGGAAGGTGCCATGAGACTGGGGTGGTGTTGAGAGTACAGGAAGAGTGGACCAGGGTGTCCTGGAGGGAATGGTCCCTGTGGAAGGTGGACAAGGGAGGAGATGGGAATATGTGTCTGGTGTGGCATCTCTCTGGAAGTAGAGAAAATTGCAGCTGATGATCTTCTAGATGTGGATGCTAGTGGAATAGTAGGTAAGGACAAGAGGAACCCTATTGCCATTGCAGGAGGGAAGTGTGGGAGATGGATCAGACCCGGTTGAGGGCCCTGTCAGTAATATTGCTGGGGAATCCTCAATTGAGGATAAAGGAGGACATTTTGGAGGCTCCCTTGTCAAAATTGGCCTGATTGGAGCATATGTAACAGAAGAACTGGGAGAATGGAGTGGAGTCTTTCCAAGAAGCAAGGTGCAAGGATGTATAGCCCAGGTAACTGCGCAAGTCAGTGGGTTTGTAATGGATATTTCTGGCCAGCTTATCCCCAGAAATGGAAATAGAGATGTCGAGGAAGGGAGGAGTCAGAGATAAATTAGGTGAAAGTGAGAGTGGAGTGGACATTGGAAGTGAAATCAATAAACTTTCCAATTCTGGATGAGAGAGGGAAATAGCATCAATGATGTCATCAATATACTGAAGAAAGAGTTGTGGGTGGGCTCTGGGTTAGGACAATGAATCTCCCAAGTACCCAATGAAGAGACAGGCATAACTGGGCATATGCAAGTACTCATGGCCACCCCTCTGACCTGAAGAAAAATGAGATGAGTTAAAAGAGAAGCTGTTCAGGATGAGGATGAGCTCGGCCAGCTAGAGAAGAGTGGGGGTGGGTGGGGACAATTTGAGCTTTTGCCCCAGGAAGTAGTGGAGAGCCCTGAGACCATCCTGGTGGGGGATGGACATGTAAAGGGGTTGCATGTCCATGGTAAAAGGAGGTGGTTGGAGCCTGCAAATTGGAAATTCCAAAACTGGTGTAAAGTGACATAGGAATTGCGGATGTAAAAAGGCAGGAACTGGATCAGGGCAGTGGAGATCAAGTCATGATAGGAAGAGATGAGTGGGGCAGGAGCAGGCAGAAACAATGGGTCTGCCTGGACAGTCCTGTCTGTGGATTTTGGGAAGGAGATAGAAGTGAGCTGTGGGCGTTGGAATACTATCAGCTTGGAGTCAGTTGAGGTTGATGACTGTAGTTGATGCAATGGCCTGATGTTCCAGGGTTGGGTTATGTTGCAGAGGGGGATAGGAGGAGGTATCCGAGAGCTGGCAGTCAGTACGCCAGACAACAGCACCAACCTTGTCAGCAGGCTTAATTACAAAGTCAGGGTTGGGTCTGAGCACATGAAGTGCTGTCAATTCATGGAGAAATAGGTTGGAATGGATGAGAGGTGTGTGCAGAGAATTTGAGACAACCAATGTCACGTCGACAGTTCTCAATGAACAGATCAAGTGCAGGTAAAAGACCAGAGGGTTGGATCCAGGTGGATGGAGAGTGTTGGAGCTGGGCAAAGGAGTCTGTGGGATGGGGAGAGGACTCTTACCCAAAAAAGTGGACATGGAGATGAAGACAACAGAAGAAAAGTTCTACGTCATGTCATGCCCAAAATTCATTAAGATGGGGATACAAAGGGATAAAGCATCAGAGGATGGAAGGTTAGGAGGGATGGTGAATACATAACAGGATGCAGAGGGATGGGGAGAGAAGGAAAGTTCCAGAGGGCCATGGGTATCTCTGAGTTGTTGCATCTTATATGCCTTGATGCCTGGAAGGAAAAGAAAGCATTTCTTGTTAGCATGGCCAATGAGCCAGAGGATGAAGTGGAACTGCAGAGTGGTGTAACCCTGAGCCAGTGTGGTACAATGCTGTTGGAGAGAGAGGTAAGAGTGTGCATATGACAATGCATGGCACTGAGTGTAGACACACACAGATAGTACACTTTGTGATTTGCCTTTATAAACCTATAATGTATTGACACAATTATCTATTACGAGAAAGTGAGGACTGCAGATGCTGGAGATCAGAATCAAAGACCATGGTGCTGGAAAAGCACAGCTGGTCAGGCAGCATCCAAGGAGCAGGAGAATCGACATTTCAGGCATAAACCCTTCATCAGCCCTTCACAATTAAAATATTGTTATAGTACATCAAGAGTGCAAGAGCCTGACTAAAGATAAGGAATGAACAACCTTGGATACTGTTTGTGTGGACAATCACAGCCCAGGGAGACTGAGGAGGATCCAAGTATGCTCACAGCAATATTAGCTTAAAGCTAGGCAGCTAGGGAAACCTCCTGAGCCAGGATCTAAAATTAGCTAAGCATCCATGGGACAGAGCTAAAGAAAAGAAACATTTCACAATCAGGGCAGGACCATTGGAAGAAGTTGAAGGTACAACTGAAGAAAGCAGAAAGACTCCAAAGGCAGATCAGGACCTTTGGAAGACTTCAGTAAAATGCTGAAAAATAGGAAGCTTTCTGAATGCTTGAGAAAGAACGCTGGAAGACCTCAAACATGGCAACAGAACAAGAAACTCTAAAAATCAAGCAAACCAGCTTGGGATGTTATGGATGAAGCCAGACCACTCAAAACATTCTTAAGCAGGCAGCCCCAGACCATAACTTTGCAAATTGTTTCGGTAAGTGTACAATGAAAATTACATGGATTAAGTTAGCTAAATTGACCACGAGATTTTAAAACAGACAAAAACGTATTCACAAAATTACACAATGAAACGCATAGAACAGAATAAAGAATGCCTACAGATCTCAACCTACCCAACTAGACTTAATTATGCTCTTCCAAATAGACACAACAGTCCCAATAAGCAAACTCACTTTAAACCCCAGTATAAATGGAATATATCCTTACGGATTGAAGTTGAAGGGAAGAAAGAGAGAGAGAGAGTTTCCACTCAGCTCCCTATTGAACTGCCCAGTTCAAGACTGAACTAAAACTGCTCAGCTCAGCTCACCTAAAGAGCTGCCCACTCACCTCTCTTTATACAGGTCACCTCTAAAGTATGACCACTTTGGCTTGTTTTATTGCCCCTCTGAAACAAATCAAGGACAGAATCTTCTTGAGCCAAGGAACAACTTTTAGGGAAAAAAAGGATTAGCTTTGTGGCAGGGACGTCCAGTCAGAGTTCCAGATCATCTCAATTTGTGAGGTCTGGACATTGACAAATGGTAGGGAAACAGTGGGAAAATGGCGATAATGTTGATAGCGATGACAAAGATGTGGTTAATCATGTTGACAATGACAACAACTGTGGAAGTAAACAAAAGTAAATTACTGGAATTCTGATGACCGAGTTGGGAGAAACGCAGGGTGAAGGTGGTGTGGGATATGCGAATTAGTCTGATGTAACACTAACATCAGGAAGAAATAGAGAGATGACATCAGACTGTAAAAAGAATATAAATGGAGAGCTCTCAGTACACTGGGAAGCTGCTTTTAGTAGCATCAAAATATAAGTGGAAACAAGATTGTTACAGCACATCAGGAACAGAAGACGCTTACTTAAGGATAAGCAGCATAACAGCTTCAGGCACAGCCATCTAGCTCAGTTGGCTGAATAGCTAGTTTAAGACATTGGCAATAACGATTTGGGTTCAATTCCTTTACCAGCTGATGTCACCATGAAAGCTCTACCTTGTCAACCTGAGGCCTAATGAACCTCAGGTTAGACTTACCACCAGTGTATATTGTAAATAAGAGACCAGTGTCTGGTGGTTTGGGACTACACCCCCTTTCACATCACAGCCTAGAGACACTAAGAAGTATCTAACTACGTCAGGAACTGTATTAATTAAAGCATACTGTCCTTTGAACACCAGCCTTTATTTCTGGGTAGAAATGTTTGTTTATCTCTTGGAGACTGTGGTTCCCCTCATCATATGGTTTCAAAAAGCAATTTGCCTAAATAGGCAGCAGCCATTTTATTGGCCAGTGTAAGAATAGTTATTGTCATGAAAAGATCATTCTACAATTCATTCAGTCAAGATTAATTAGCCTGTGAACCTTTCAAGTTCTTGTCACTGTTCTCTAATGGATGAGTTGGAAGTTCTCAGAACAACAACTTGAACTTTCTCTTACCTTTTGGAATCTGTAGCTGTAAATAAGAGCATCAAGCATAATCATAGTTCAGGGCTTAAAGAATCAAAAAGTTCTCTCCGTAGTATTATCATTAACTGAAGTGAAACACATCATCTTCACTGTCCCATTGGATGTACATCACTTCTTTCATCCATAAAACATCATCATATGACACAGGATCATCTGGTTGTATACACAATGTGAATACAATTAGTTTGTTGCAAAGAAACAATGCATTGATGCCATAGAGTTAGAGATGTACAGCACGGAAACAGACCCTTCAGTCCAACTCGGCCATGCTGACCAGCTATCTGAACCTAATCTAGTCCTATTTGCCAACACTTGGCCCATATCCCTCTAAAGCCTTCCTATTCATATACCCATCCAGATGCCTTTTAAATGTTGTAATTGTAGCAGCCTCCACCACTTCCTCTGACAGCTCATTCCAGACACGTACTACCCTCTGCGTGAAAAAGCTGTCCCTTAGGTCTCTTTTATATCTTTCCTCTCTCACCCTAAACCACGGAAAAGACATTGTCTATTTATCTTATCCACACCTCTCATGATTTTATAAACCTCTATAAGGTCACCCCTCAGTCTCCAAAGCTCCAGGGAAAACAGCCCTAGCCTATTCAGTCTCTCCCTATAGCTCAAATCCTTCAACCCTGGCAACATCCTTTCTGAACCCTTTCAAGTTTCACAACATCCTTCCAATAGGAAGGAGACCAGAATTGCACGCAATATTCCAAAAGTGGCCTAATCAATGTCCTGTACAGCTGCAACATGACCTCCCAACTCCTGTACTCTACTTTCAAGGAACTTTGAACCTGCACTCCAACGTCTCTTTGTTCAGCAACACTCCCCAGGACATTACAGCCCATTGGCCCATCTGATCAAGATCCCATTGTACTCTGAGGTAACCTTCTTCGCTATCTACTACACCTCCAATTTTGGTGTCATCTGCAAACTTACTAATTATACCTCCTATGTTCACATCCAAATCATTTATATAAATGACAAAAAATGGTGGACCCAGCACCGATTTTTGTATCACACCACAGACACAGGCATCCAGTCTGAAATGCAACCCTCCACCACCACCCACTGTCTTCTATGTTCAAGCCAGTTCTGTATCCTTGATTACAGTTCATCTTCAGTGTAACTGATAGTGGGAAATGCTGACCAAGAATCTACTAGAGCATTAAGCTAGATTATTGTCTTATGGATGTACATAAGTACATCTCTAATATTCTAGGCTTATTCAAGGACTAATAAAAGATATGATTAGCAAATTGGGGAAATGTGGTTTAACAGCACACTGAAATTCTCAACTGCCATTAATAGTATTGGAGTGAAAGTAGCCAACTGTGGGCTGATAGAATACTGCACTAAGAAAAAAAAAGTGAGATAACAAATTTCCAGTCAGGTTAAATTACTCAAGAATATTCATTTAGAGTGTACATAGCAACAAGAGTATTCATTATAGCTCCACAAATATGCTGCAACATATGAGATAATGTTTAATCTGAAATAACTCCATGTATCTCCACTTAGTACATATCCCTTTGTTGTTACTTCACAAAATCTGTATTAAAATTAACAATTGACTATGCTCAGTGTGGAAGAGAATTCCAAAGTTTTGCCATATTTGTGCTTAGAGATTTTTCCTAATCTCATTCTGTGATGCCTGCCTCTAAATACTTTTTTTCATCCTGGATGCCTCACAACACAAATAGCTTTTTTCCACCTACCTAGTCTGATCCCCTTGTAATATGTTGAATGTTTTAAGCAACTCATTCATAACCTTCTAAATTCCAAGGAATGCAACCTTATTTTGCGTAGCTGTTCCTGGTACTTTAAGCATTGGAGCTCATCTATCATTCTAGCAAATTTATGCTATATTCACTTGAAGACCAATAGAGCTTTTCTGAAATATAGCACCTAGAACTGCTGACAGTGTTTCATGATATGACCATGTCTTGTATAGCTGAAGCATTATCTTCTTCCTCCAGATATAAAGATCAGTATTCCATTTGATATTTTGGTTAGATGACGGGACTGAGTATGATGCATTCAAATTCTCTTGATTACAAAGCTTTCAATGAGAAAGTAAGCAGTGAGGAGTAAAGTAAGTGGAAGTGGACAAAAAATATGCAGATTGAACACTGGCAAAATGTGAAGTTATCTAATTTGGTAGGAAAGTCTTTTCCTGAAACAAAACAATGATCAGAGAGTCAAAAATAGTTGCCCTCACTGGGATCTCTGGAGGTTCTTGTAAATAAATTGCAGAAAGGTAATATGCAGTATCACCAAGCACTTAAGAGGATGTGCAGTGCTTTTGTTACAATCGAATTGGAGTGTGAGTAAAATCACACAGAGCATGGGAAGGTCATACCTGGGGTTCTGTATACAATTTTGATTGTCTTCGACCCAAAAGAGGGTCTATTTGTTCTTGAGGAAGAGCAACAAAGGCTTACTAGCTTTATTGGCTTTTAAGATGATGAGATTGCCACAGTGAGAAGAATTTCAGTAGATGAGTCTAATTTTCTCTAAAATTTAAAAAGCTAAGAAATTGAAGTAATTGACATGTGTAAAATTCTCCAATGATCTGACTGACTTGAAAGTCAAGAACTCCAGAGTCACAGTCTCAGAATAAGAAATCGTCATTCAAGACTGAAATCTGAAGAAATTTCTTCATTTAATATTTTATAAACATTCTTGAATTTCTTTAACAAAGGGAGCTGTGTGTAATCAGTCATCAAGTATATTCAAGACAGAGGTGTGCAGATTTTGGGAGACTGTGAAAATTTAGAGGAAATAAGGTTTATGCTGGAGGGGGGAACTGAGATATAAGATCAAGCATGATCTTCTTGAATAGCAGAACAGATTCAAACACCCAAACAACTTACTCCACATCTTAGTTCCTGTGGCTAAGATTTTCCAGGTGGTAGATGTTCCTGGCTTGCCACCTGAATTGCTAGAGATTGCATTCTCACCAATGTTGACTTGAGGAAGTCCTACCTGAAAGTACTGCTGGATAATCTAATTGGCTGACAGTTCTTTCATTCCAGCAGTGCCAGAGGCAGGGTGCAGAATTGTGAAAAGGGCCACCTAATTTGGAAAGGAGGTCATTGATAGGTGCACCCACCCCCCCACCCCCCCACACAATTTCTGAGCTTCCTCCCTTGGTTAGCATGAAAATTGAGAATGGATGAGAAAAGACCCTTAAAGCAATCATTAACTGGCTACTCAAGATCTTCAGTCACAGTGAGATAAGTAAGCCAACCCAGGAATCACCCAACCCACCATAAAGTGGCAGAGAGGTCAGGGTGGACAGGGGACCATTGGGATGGTTATTTGAGAAATTTTAAGGACCCCAATTGAAAATACACAGATGAGGAAACATTCATTTCAGTCCCATGTTCTTATTGCTTTGTGACTTGTCATGTCATTCTAATGACCCAGAACTCTCTTTGGATCTCCACTCTTTCTAAATATTGCCCTTCAGAAAATATTCTGTTCTTTCCCTTTTGAGGTCAAAATTGGATAACTTCACATTTGCCTGCATTAAAATCAATTTGCCGCAGCTTTATGAGTCATTTAATATATTCCTTTCTCTTTGAAACTTTACACTTCATCTACACTACTTACCTTGTCACTCAAGCTTGTAATATGAGGAAATTTGGATGTATGTCTTACCATCCAATTATTCTAAAGTCTTAGAAATGTGTGAATAATTGAGGCCCAAGGACATATTCTCGCAGAATAACAGCAAACACAACTGCCAATTTAAGTTGCTTGTTTCTTATCCCTACTTTTGTTTCCTGCTGTTCAGCTAATTTCCTGACCAAGTCAATAATTTGCCTTCATTCCTATAAGATTCAAGCTGAGTTAACAGTGTTGTCTGAAGGATGTAATCAAACGAAGTCCCTATCAATAAACCTGTATAGAGATTTTCTGTACACCTGATTATTCAAGCCTTCAAAAAACTTTAATCAGATAAATTTGGTTTGATTTACAAATCCATGCTGGATCTTTCAGTTCAGCTGAAAACGTTCAAACACTCAATTGTCAGTTATGGAATCTAACCATTTCCCAGTAAAATATGTTAGGGCAACTGCTCTACCAGTGGTTGTGGTTATTGAAAGTCAATCCTCTCAGTCCCAGAACAACACCATAGGAGTTCCTTGGAGTCATAACCTAGGCACAGATATCTTCAGCTGCTTCATCAATTGACTTCCCTCCATCAGAAGGTCAGAATTCAGCACCATTCATGTCTCTTCAGACACTGAAGCTATCTGTATGTTTATGCAGCAAGACCTGAACAATATGCAAGTGATAAATACCATGCATGCCACACCAGTACCAGGCAATAACCATGTCAAGGACACAAATCTACCATCTTCTTTAAAATTCAAGAAGGGAGCTCACCCCCAAATTCAAGGGCAATTACAGATAAGCAATAAATGATAGCATTTGCCAACATTTTAGGAACAAATATTTTTAAAACTCCCTCATTTCCCTCTTTTCCCTATTTTATTCCACTTACTTGCTTTTTCTTTCTATTTTGGTGCATTGACATTTTCTCTACTGCTCAATTTTAGCCATTGAAGCCTCCGAGCACTACTGCTGCTTCCCTTTGTTAGAAAGTTTCATACCATTGCTGGCATTACGACCAATGATTGTCATTTCCACTGA
Organism: Chiloscyllium plagiosum; assembly: GCF_004010195.1. Classification (NCBI taxonomy): domain Eukaryota; kingdom Metazoa; phylum Chordata; class Chondrichthyes; order Orectolobiformes; family Hemiscylliidae; genus Chiloscyllium; species Chiloscyllium plagiosum. The sequence goes on from NC_057721.1 coordinate 28,019,218, forward strand.
TCCAATGAAGTTTTACTTTCAGTTTCACTACAGCTTGCATGTTGCAAGCATGTTCAGTGATCGATATGGAGCATGTCATACAGTCACAGAGATGTACAGCATGGAA
>NC_057721.1:28022031-28041355 GCF_004010195.1 Chiloscyllium plagiosum
GGAATATCCTCCCTCAGCACAGCTGTAATGCTATCCTTTATCAAAATTCCACTCCCCCTCCTCTCTTGCCTCCCTTTCTATCCTTCCTGTAGCATTTGTATCCTGGAACATTAAGCTGCCAGTCCTGCCCATCCTTGAGCCATGTTTCTGTAATTGCTATGATATCCCAGTCCCATGTTCCTAACCATGCCCTGTGTTTATCTGCCTTCCCTGTTAGGCCCCTTGCATTGAAATAAATGCAGTTTAATTTATTAGTCCTATCTTGTCCCTGCCTGCCCTGACTGTTTGACTCACTTCTGTTCTCAACTGTACCAGCCTCAGATTGATCTCTTTCCTCACTATCTCCCTGGGTCCCACCTTTGTAGTTTAAATCTTCCCAAGCATGTCTTGGTGATCAAAACCTTTTACAAATTACGTACAGAGTGGAAGAAATGACAACCCAGGAATGAGTCTTTCTACACTGTCATGTGACCTACTATCTTTTGCTGTGATATCATCAGCTATTCGACTGATAACTGCTGTCTTATACTATACTAACTTGTACTAATCACTAAAACACTTGACAAAAAATTGAATACTTGCTGTTATGAGTTTATAAAAAACTGCTAGAAGTACTGGAGGTAAATAAGAATACCACCTTTCTGCCCTGCACCAAATCCCAAACTTTTGTGTTCTATTTATGCTGTAATCTGTTTACAATCACTTTGTGTAACCACTGTTGCATCTAATGAAGTTTATGGAAGCCGCCATTAATTCAACACCTTTATCGCCTTGAAATGTCTGTCATTGTCCATATGGATTTCAGCATGGCTGTATAACTGATGATCCAAGTATTTGTGTCATGTTCTTGTGTATTAGTCATTTCTGTGTCAGCTTTGGTTCAGGTGGCAACACTTCTGACTTTCAATCTGATAGGTGTGTATTCCAATACAGTACCACAGCATAGGCATGATTACATAATCTTGACAGTTGACTGCAGTACTGAGGGAGTGCCGCACTGAGGGAGAGAGTAACTATCAGACAAGACTTTAAAGACTCTGTCTCCAGATAGATGTGAAAATTGAATGGCACTATTTAAAGAATGGTTTCCTGAATGTTATTTATCTATCAACAAACACCGATTAAAGTAGCTTACCTGATCATGTATGTCAATGCTGCTTTGGGAACCCTGTCATATGGAAGATGGACTGGCTTCCCTAAATTTCCACAGTGACTACACTTCAAAAATATTACTTGTATGTGAGATCCCAACATGGTGGAATGTGTAATATAAATGCAAGAGGAGATAAATTTTGGGAATGCCCACTGGCACTGTTAACAATCTATACTCAAATGGGGACATTCAGGATGAAGGAACAGCACAGACTCATACCTTTTCAGCAGCTTGGAATGCTGTTGAGGTTTGGGTCGGAGGATTATAAGCCTCTGGTGTACTGTTACTGGTTAAGAATGTTCTCTGTGGATCGAGTGGTTGAGACTGGGTTGGGGGATAGATCGTAGGCTGGAGGGAGGAAGTAGGGTATAGGATTAATTGGTGATATAGCAATGCTTAATAATCAAAATGTTACATTGAGCACAACAAAGGACTAAATAAGATTTAAGCATTTGGTCTGGAAAAAATAGTATCAAATAATTAGCACATGTGTTGATTCAGTTCATTGGCTGAATAATATATTGAGAAAATCATGAAGGAGCAATATGAATCAACAAGTGATTGGTGTTACAATATGTTCAGCATATGTCAACTTGTCGGTTGAAAGTTTTTAAGTAACTAATGCTCCACAAGGCTAAAAGTCCTTGTACACCATCAAGTCCGTATTAGATTATATTCAATCTAACTCTACTTCATTGTCGATCTGAGGGTTTAAAATTGATGTAGAAGGGACAAGAGGAAAAGGAAATTAACCTAATATTCCTGTTTATGTAAATAAATTAATTTAACACCAGTCAAATCTCCACATTTTGCGTGCTTTTCCTAAAAAATGCATGTCCAAATGTATTTGTTCCAATTTGATTTGTGAAGAATAATTGGACAGAGCACTGCTGAATAACTGATGTATTAAATGTAAAATAGATCTAAAGACATGTCACAAGTGGATTTTACACAGTGTATGGCTCCTTTGCATTCACTTAAATTAATCATTCTTGCATGAGAAACACGTCAGTATGCTTCATTCAGTAGGCTGAAGGTTGAAAGTTAAATTGTTCCTTCTACCTAATCAGATCACAATGAATCATGTGAATGGGTGACAAGGCAAAGATACAGACTTCTGTGAATATCATAAACACTGGAAGGAAATTAAAAGGTCTTCTCATTTCCCCCAGAAAGGAAAGAACATGACAAAGGGAATATATATTGTACAGAAACTATTTGTTATCTCATGCTGCATTGCACTGGGAACATAACTGATCATCAAACAAATTTGTTAGCTGCTAGAGATCATGTTCATCATTATAGTTGTCCTAACTCCTATTCATATAAGTAACTCCAGATTCATTTTGCAGCTAAGGAGAACTTGTGCTATTAGAACACCAACTCAAGGCCATGCAATGAGCAGGTATGTGAATTGACTTAAGTTCTCCGTTTCAGAAAAGGACTACATTTGTAAAAACTCTGGATAAAGGCATAAGAGTCATAAAGCCATAGAGATGTACAGCACGGAAACAGACCCTTCAGTCCAACTTGTCCATGCCAACCAGATATCCAAAATTAATCTATTCCCATTTGCTAGCACTTGGCCTATATCCCTCTAAAACACTTCCAATTCATATACCCATCCAGATGCCTTTTGTAATTGTACCAGCCTCCACCACTTCCTCTGGCAGCTCATTCCATACACATACCACTATTTGCATGAAAAAGTTGCCTTTTAAATCTTTCACCTCTCACCAATTCACTCTCGATCTGGACTCCCCCAACCCAAGGAAAAGACCTTGTCTATTTACTCTATCCATGCCCCTCATGATTTCTATAAGGTCACCCCTCAGCCTCCAATGCTCCAAAGAAAACAGCCCCAGCCTGTTCAGCCGCTCCCTATAGATCAAACCCTCCAAACCTGGCAACATCTTTGTAAATATTTTCTGAACCCTTCCTGTAGAAGGGAGACCAGAATTGCACATAATATTCCAAAAGTGACCTAACCAATGTCATATACAGCCGTATACATTTGAATTGGATGGCTGTTGTCCTTAGAAAAGTTGTCATGGTGTTTTGAGATTTGGAATTATTTAAGTTTTAGAATCTATGTCTCCTGCAAATTGAGCAGTTTAATTTGTTTGATGCTATTGAAGTAAAACAAAGAAAAATTCCTGTGAAAACATCAGAAATGATGTTTAGTCGAAGGGCAGAGGCATCAAGTTGGGGTAGAGGGGGGAGAACAGGCCACAAAACAGTGCAAGGTTACTTCTGTTGATGCAGCAGTAAAAATTATTTGTTGTGAGCTTGAAATATAAGCTAGTTATCTTCTGACAAGTCATGCAGCAGCATCTACTGCAAGTTCAGATAAGAAAATGTTCAGAAGAAGGTGGAGTGATTTTGTCTGTGACAGATTTAAAATGTAAAGAAGTATAAATATATGATTAATTATAACTTTTGACTATGCAGATGCATCAATAACAGCTTGTTTATATTACACCACTAATCTAAAAAACAACTTGAAGATTTTTTTTGCCAAACAGCGGGATAAAGGATTAAGCACTTCTTGGGGAGATATAAGGTGAAGAAAGTATAATTTGAATCAGTTTTGGAAGGGTTGATAAAACAGCCAGGAAGGTGGAAAGGTTGAGGAGAGAATTCCATAGAGCAGGGTTGCAATAACTAAAGATCGCACCATTAATAATGGAATGAAACAGGAAACCAAAGTCAGAGGACAATAGACCATGGGAGAATATGTAAAGCCAGAGACGTTTTTACAAGTTTTATGGTGAAGCTGTTAAAAGATTATAAGCTCAGATTTTAAATTTGATAAACTCTGGAGAGAGAGTTGGGATAGATCTAACAGATTGGAAATTATTGAAAAATTAGGCTTAAAGTAAGAAACAAGTGGCAAATGGAACTTTTAACAATTTGAAGCACATAAAGGGAGGAGGTCTGGTTCAAGTCAGGAAAACAGTGAAGTTTAGAGGTGATAAAGCATTGGATAAAAACACTGTAGTGTCATCGAAAAGATTTTGAATGGATGGTATTTTAAGGTGTAAGGGTCTGACAAGAGTTAATACCAAAGAATGCACTGATATCATATGGACTTAGTGGAAAAAGATTTCAAATATCCAAATCACTCTCATAGTCTTTGTGACAATGTCCATCTACATTACTGCAACTTGCAACTAATTACTAATATGCAATAAACTCTTTCTTGTTCAGTATAAGAGCCTCTTCTGTTAGACCAGAAAGTGGTCTTTCACTACAGCACTAGACCAAACTAATCCTTTAGATCCTGATCTTTAAAGAAGACGGTAGCAGCAAGTCTACCTCATTGAGAGGCATAGACTCGGTGAATATGCACACAGAACATGGTGAACAGAGGAGCGGATTCCCTTCAGCAGCCTCATACAACAAGTTGGAAGATTTGGTATCGAATAGAAGGTCTAGTGGGTGTATGGCTGATGAATATTCTTAGTAAACAATGAACAAAGCAAGGTAGAATTAATGTCAAAGGCATAAATTTGTGAGCAGACTATCTCAAATATTCTTGCGCAAGTTGCTGCCCTAGGCTACAGTGTTTGAATGAATGATCGTACTTGAAATAGTAACCAACCTTTTTTTTGTCAATATATGGATTGAGCTGCTGTGAATTTCAGCAACTCCAATCATTGTTGATTTTATTTCAGGTACTTTTACAGATTTTTCAAAAGAAATTATTCAATATAATATTAATTGCTTTACCACCTTGTCTTTTTCTCAAATCAACAATTCTCTTGAGAGAACTTACATTCAAATCTCAAATAAACATTTGAAGTGTACGCTCACGAGGGTAGATTTTGTTACCCATTTTGCCTGGTGAATGGCCAGTATCCAAGTGCAACAAAGCAGGAATGGGGGCAAAGACAGTGGGTCTGATTTTAACTCCCAAATGGGAATATAGCATTATTGAGAAGAGCCAACAGGAAAGCTTGGCTTACTTTAGCAACCAGACCTTGTTAGCATAATAATTGCCAATTTATTACAATTATGAAGTCTTTAAGATTATATATTTGTATTGCTTTTTATGTGCAATGAAGGGTTCATGCAATCATTCTTAAGTTTGCTTGCCAAAAGACCTCGATAGTTTGCTTGTTAAACATTATAGGTGACCAAGGTTGTTTTACTGAGAAGGAGGTCATCCTTCCTGTCCTCTGCACTTCCTAAATACTCTCATTGGAGAACTAACCTCCTCTTCCACTTGGCATCACCATTAATGCCTCCCCCATTCATTTTCATCATATTCAATCCCTTTCTTTGGATCATGACGACAGATAAACCTCTCTCTCCCAACCAAGTCTTGGGAACCCAGACAGTGGAATAGCAGACATGGGGCTCCTCGCTCTGTAAGGCAAAAATGCAGCAGTCAGCTGGAGAAGAGGACCACCTTGAACAATAAACAAAGTGAGCTTCATTGTACTGGGATGCACTGCTCTCCCATTAATGTCAGTCATTCTCATTGGAAATGAAGTTTTATACCTTTTTTTAAATTTTAAAACTAATTCCCTCTCTCTTGCAGATACTGGTTGGATCCAGCAAAATGACAATGAGGCCAACATTGCCGAAACGTAACTCCTGCCTCTGAGAAGGAAGCCACTTGATGCTCAGAGGATGCATTTGCAATGCGATTACCTGTACCCTCCACCAGCTCAGAAACTTGTAATCATAGTGGGTTCTCTTTTTAGACTAGATTCAGGAGAACAGTCTGGTGAGTATCTCACAGATACATCTTTATAGCTGAAGAATTGTCCCAGCACTCAGAGGATTGCCAAAGAACAGGAACCCTCTCAGCCCCAGGCAGAAGATGATACAAGGAACATCAGGCAGGTTTGTGAGATGTAATCAAAGGATGCAGCCCAGAAACATACCATGCTAGCTCCAGCATGCATGTGCCTGGCTACCTCCATGGACAAGTTGCCAACTGCCTTGGAGATCCAGTATCTGCCAGGCATGTGCACAGATCTGCATGTCATCACAGAACCATCAATGGCAAGTCAAGAGGAAGAAAAGAAACCTCCAACCTTGTTCCAGGAACTGCCATCCTCTGAGGGAGACAGGGTGCTGCATACAGACACCAAGATAGAGGGGCCATATAGCACCACCACCTGCCCACCACCCCCCTCCCACTGCCCCCACCACCTCCACCCAAAGAAAACTTGCCTCAGAAGGAGACGCAAGTCCAAGACAAGGAAGACACGTCTGCATCTGAAAAACATTACCTCAGTGGGTCCTGGAATGTCTAAGACCCCAGGGATGACTCTGGATTGAGAGCAGGCTCCCTTCACCACTGCTGCAGACATTAGAATGACACTTAAACATTGTATAATGGAAAGGAAGAAAAGAAAATAATGAAGGCACTTAAGTGGCACTGTTGACACATTGTTGTCATTCATCCTGTACTTTTATAAATATACATTCACTTACACAATGCAACTGTCTGCACTATTTGATTTTATAGCCATCAAAATTAATGACATCAAAAGCACTTGAGAAACGAGTAACCTAGTCAGACATCCCAAAGATGAAATAAGATATAATGTCTGAATATTGCTCATAAGCAGTCAGTTTCTTGACTGCAGGCCGCAGAGATGTTATGGTTCCTTGAACTGACACATTGATGACTACAAGCAAAGCTTTCACTTTGATGTGGACAGCACTGAGGCTACAGACGATGTGCAGAGCTGGATGGTCAAGCCTTCCCTGTACAGATGATCCACCATTACATTCAACCTGTGAGTGACAGGATGGAATCTGTGATGACTCCACACGAAGTGGCAAGTAACAGTCACACCACATGAATGCCAGGCAATGACAATAAGAGACACTCTAACCACTTCCCCTTGGCATTGCCATCACTGAAACCCCAATACAGTTGATTCTGCTAAAGTTGTCTTTACCACTATTGAAGAATTTAGACTGTTATTTGTAAAATGAAAACTTTCCTTACCTGTATTGGCTATAACACGATTATGGCCTCATTGGTATAAATGGCACGGCTATTGCATGATTTTCTTATAATGCCAGATTGCGCGAGAATGGAACTATCGTGTTATATCAGAACTGACTGTATCAATATCATGAGGGGTTACCATTGATGAGAAACTCAACTGGACTTGCCATATAAGGACAGTGGCTCCAAGAGCAGACCAGAGGCTAGGAACACTGCATCAAGTAACTTTGCTCCTGACTCCCCAGAGCTTGTACCTACCTACAAGGCACCATTCAGGAGTGTGATGGGATGCTCCCCACTTGCCTGGATGTGTGCAGCTGCAACAATGCTCAAGAGGCTTGACACCATACATAAGGTCATTGTATACAGGAGCAGCATAAGGGCATCAGCCCCATCAAACTAGCCATTTGGTCATGGCTGATATTTTTCTCAACCCTATTCTCCTGCCTCTTCCCAATGACACTTGATCCCCTTACTAATCAAGAAGCTATCTAGGTCTCTCTTAAGGGGACTCAATAACTTGGCCTTCACAGCTTTCTGTGGCAATGAGTTCTACAGATTCACCACCCTCTAGCCAAGGAAATTCCTCCTCATCTCAGTTCTAAAGGGTCATCCCTTCACTCTGAGGTTGTTCTCTCGAGTGTAAATCTCTCCTACTAGTGTCCAATCTATACAAACTTCTCTGTATTCTATTAAGTTTTAATCAGATCATCCCTCAGCTTTCTAAACTCCATCAAGTACAGACCTGGGGTCCTCAACCACTCTTCATATAACAAAGTTAAAAATCACACAACACCAGGTTATAGTCCAACAGGTTTACTTGGAAGCACACTAGCTTTCGGAGTGACGCTCCTTCATCAGGTGATAGTCCACAGAAAGTTGTGGAGGCCAAGTTATTGAGTCCCCTTAAGAGAGAGCTAGATACTTTCTTGATTAGTAAGGGGAGAAGGAGCGTCACTCCGAAAGCTAGTGTGCTTCCAATTAAACCTGTTGGACTGTAACCTAGTGTTGTGTGATTTTTAACTTTGTACACCCCAGTCCAACACTGGCATCTCCAAATCATTCATATAACAAGCCTTTCATTCCTGGGATCATCCTTCTCTGGATCCTCTCCAAGTCTAGTGTATCCTTCCTTAGATATGAGGCCAAAACTGCTCACAATATCCCAAATGCGATCCGATCTGAGCCTTCTACAGCTTCAGTAGTATATCCATGCTAATATTCTCATCCTCTTGAAATAAACATTAACATTGCATTTGCCTTCCTAATTGTCAACTGACCTTGTATGTTAACCTTGACAATCATGAACTAAAACTCCTGCATCCCTTTTTATTTCAGATTCCTGAAGACTTTCCCCATTTAGAAAATAATCTATGCTTCCTCTTCCTACCAAGATGCATAACTTCACACTTTTCCACATTGTATTCCATTTGCCACTTCTTTGCCCATTCTCCTAGTCTGTCCAAGTCCTTCTGCAGCTGCCCTGGTTTCTCAACACTACCTGTCCCTCCAGCTTTCTTTGTGTCACCTGCAGACTTAGCAACAATGCCCTCATTTCCTTCATCAAGATCGTTGATGTATAATGTGAGTAGTTGTGCTCCCAACATGGATCCATGTGAAACTCTACTAGTCATCAGTTGTCATCCTGAAAATGACCCTTTTATCCCCACTCTCTGCCTTCTGCCAGTCAATCAATCCTCTGCCTATGAAATAGCCTGCCCCTAACACCAAGGGCTCTTATCTTATTTGCCGACTCTGGTATGGCACCTTGTCAAAGGCCTTCTGGATATCGAAATCCACTGGCTGTGGTTTGCCTAACTTGCTCATTATGTTCTCAACAAGTTTTAGCAGGCTTAAGATCATCAGACCATAAGACATAGGAGCAGAAACTAGGCCATTCAGCCCATCAAGTCTGCTCCTCCATTCAATCATAACTGATAGGTTTCTTATCCCCATTCTCCTGCCTCCTCTCCATTACCCTTGATCCCTTTGACAATCAAAAACCTATCTATCTCACTCTTAAATTCACTCAATGGCCTCGCCTCCACAGCCTTCTGTGGCAATGAATTCCATAGATTCACTATTCTCTGGCTGAAGAAGTTCCTCCGTGTGATGCATGACCTCCCCTTGATGAAGCTATGCTGACTACATCATATTTTACCATGCATCGTCCAAGTACTCCACAAACGTTTCCTTAATAATGGATTCTAAAATCGTACCCTTGACTGAGGTCAGGCTAACCAGCCTAAAGTTTTCTGTCTTCTGTCTTCCTCCCTTCTGAAACAGGGTTGCCATTTTCCAGTTCTCTGGACTCTCCCTGACTCCAGTGGTTATTGAATGATCACTACCAATGCCTCTACACTCCCCTTTTGAACTCTGGGATGTTGCCCATCTACCTTCAAACCTTTCAGCTTCCCTAGTACCTGGTCCTTAGTGATGACCACTGTACATAACTCTGACCCTTGACTTCCTTGAAGTTTTGGTATGCTGCTGGTGTTTTCCATTGTGAAGAATCTTCAGTTCCGTTGCTTTGTTCTCCTTTAAGACTTCTCCAACCTCATTTTCCAGCATTACAATGTCCACTCTGACCTCTCTGATACCATTCTTATATTTTTTTAAAACCTTGCAATCTTTTTTCATATCACCAGCTATCTTACCCTCAAATTTTGTCTTCTCCCCCAACACTTCTCTCCCACTTCCTCCACCATTGTATTTTAACTGTCTTCTGGTTTTAAAAGGCTTCCCAAAGCTCTGAGGAGAAAGTGAGGTCTGCAGATGCTGGAGATCAGAGCTGGAAATGTGTTGCTGGAAAAGCGCAGCAGGTCAGGCAGCATCCAGGGAACAGGAGAATCGATGTTTCGGGCATTAGCCCTTCTTCAGGATTCCTGAAGAAGGGCTAATGCCCGAAACGTCGATTCTCCTGTTCCCTGGATGCTGCCTGACCTGCTGCGCTTTTCCAGCAACACATTTCCAGCTTCCCAAAGCTCTGGCCTCACATTAATCTTCAGTATGTTCCACTCCTCTCCTACACCACTCCGTATCTGCAGTATGTACTATTTAAAAGATGCACTGCAGAAATTCGCTATACATCCTTAGAAAATACCTTGGAAACCCACAACTATTTGAATCTAATCAGACAATAGTAGTAGATACATAGGAACACTGCCACCTGCAAGTTCTTCTCCAAGCCACTCACCCCCTACTCTGATTTGGAAATATATTACTGTTCCTTCATTGTCGCTGGGTCAAAATCTTAGAACTCCCTGCCAGTAACATTGTGGGTTTATCTACAGCGCATGGACTGCAATGGTTCAAGAAGGTTAATCACCAATACCTTCTCAAGTGTCCCATATTGTCTTTCAGCTTTTCAGGGAGGGTACACTGCCATTCGAGTCTGGGGAGATGTAGAATGGTGACTTCATACTTCCTTTCTCTCTTATAACTCAGTGGTCTGCTGGGGGAGCTACACAAAGCACTACCCAGCTCAGATTAAATTCTACCCTCCAGGTGCTCAAGCACTTTGGAGCAATTGCACTGTCTGTGATCTCTGACCAGTTGAAGACCAACTGTTAGCGGAAGGTTGATAAAGAGGTGCCTCAGAATTACCACCAACCTGCTCCCTAACACAAAGTAGTGAACTGCATAGCACTCAGTTTCCATAAACTGTCTGAAACCTCAAAAGCTACCAATCCTCAGGGTCATGCTATGTTACTGCACTATCTCCATGATTGCTGCTGCTGTCTCCCAAACACTCGGGGTCTGTAAAGTGTAGATTCTTAACCGTGAGATCAACTGAAGATATCACACATAAAACTAAATACAAATGAAAACCATTTAGTCTCCTTGCGGCCTGACTGAATGGAACCTGGAACCTGTGAATTCTCTATTACATATGCAGCTCCCAAGATAAATTGGCACAGACCCCCAAAATCTAGCATTTAGCTCTTTCAGAATTAGTTACATCAAATTAAGCCCATTCAAATTAAACCAGCTTAATGTATTCCAGCTTGTAAAGATGTGGAGAAGCCAGTTTTGGTCTGGGGTGGACAAACTTGAGAATCACATAGCACCAGTTATAGGTGGTTGATGAAGGACCAGCGCTCTGAAAGCTAGTGCTTCCAAATAAACTTATTGGACTATAACCTGATGTTGTATGATTTTTACCTTTTAAAGAGCCACTGCTACACAAATCAAGGATATAAATTATAATGAACAAAATTCAAATTTTGAAAATCTAAGAACGCACTCTAGTCCCTGAAGTGCCCAAAATGTTATAAAAGGCCTGGAGTGTGCCAAAGGGTCAGTGGACACCACATCTTCATCTTAGTTTGAGGCCATAATATTTACTCTTACGAGTTACCAAAAGCATGACCTTCCATTCAAGTCCAATTTGATGGCAGATTGGTGACATTCAAAATCCATGGGCCTCACATACTAAGAATTCTACTCTATTGCAGTAGAGAAAAACAATAACTTCAACCCCCCTACTTGTGATGGCAGCTATTTGGTCTCCTTATTGTACAGTTGCATTTCATGCAATGATGACAACGACGACAATGTTTCTTTGTGTAGAACTGAGTGAGTTGTAGGCTCCACCTGAGACAAATGACAATATCCCCCACCTTCATGTGTCCTTTTGTATTATTGACCCTAAATACCTTTCAGGCCTTGCATCTGGACTGATGTATCTGCAACCCTGACTGGTTGTACTTGACCCAAAGGAATGACCATGAGCCAATCTGACAACTGACCTCTGAGCTCTGACTGAACCAAGCACCTGACTGACCATAATCTGCCTTTACACTATTTCAGAGGTTTCCTCTGACTTTCAGGCACTGCCTTTAGCTGGATTGTGTTTGCTCTATACGTTGCTGGTTTATGCTGTAGGTGTCAAACAGCAATATGTCCATCCTACTTTACTGTTTAGTGCTGTGAATCACAATCAGCACTAAAAAGCAATGTAAGCCAGAAAGACTGGCAACCTTCAAGCCAACCAAAGTGAATAAATTTTAAGGAAGTAAGTTTACAAGTATGCTATACAGATGCTTATGTTGCATGTGTTTCCCTATGTGCAGGGTGACCTGGTAGACACATGCAAATGGTCAGTGTAGTACTGAAGGGCTGGCATACTGTTAGAATTGGTTCGAAAGCAGTCATGATGATGGGGATGAATGGTGGTTTAGTCAGACTTATTTGTATGGGGGCAGGGGTGGTGCAGGGGGAGTGGAAGAGAACAGTGCCCATCAAACATGAAGGGAGCTCATGGTGACTGCACAGCTGGATGAAGACACAGGCACACAAACAGTCAGCTGTGGCACCAGGTAACCACTCTGACTTTCATTTCAGGAAATTGCTACATCTAGTTTCTCAGGGCAAGAGGAGAGAATGGGAAGCTGAATTGAAATGTGTTGACATTAGCTAATAATGAAATACAAATGCATGGCATTTTTTCTCAACACTGTGAATCTGTTTTTTTTTCATCCTTACTGTATAGCCGACATTCTCATCATTGCCACTCAAGGCAGTAGAACATTCCGCTTAATGTAACATATATCCTTTATAATGATTTTCTTCTGGTTGTGTTTAAAGTTAAGTTCCATTGTTAGAATACAATTTGCCTCTGAAGATGCGTTTCAGTTAATTGTTTTTAGTCTGTTTGTCAAAGTTAGTGGTAAATGATGAAATCTTGTGTTATCCTTTCAGCTATTCATTGGAAGTTTGAATTTCTATTAAAAAGTTATCAGTCTCTGTGGAAGTTGTAACAAATCTCTCAACAAAGATGGACATGACTGTTGGATGTCAAACAGATTTAGAAAAAACATGATTGGACCATGTGTGGAGTATTGTGAGCATTTCTGAGTACCACTTCTGAGGAAGGATATATAAGTTTTCAATTACATGGAGACCCTACACAAAGTATGGCTGTGGAGTCTCAGACTTAGAGTGTGATAAATTTAGGATTTTATTAGTTTTTGGGAATGAGATGACTAAAAACATTGAAGTATTCAATCAGTAGGCTCTCCATGGAAGCTACCTGACCCATTGTGATCTCAAACATTTTTGTTTTCAATTCTGATTTTTACCGGATTGATATTATGGCTGAAAAATTCAGCTCTTTAGCACAGAGATCTTTTTGTCCCAAAAGAAATCTTATTCATAAAAGGTACATTGCACCAACAGTTCAAATTTGAGATTGAGTAATCTGCAAAAAAGTTCAATTTCTTTCGAAATAGCACTCTGAAGTATCTTACTACATTGACAATTACAGATTGCGTTAACAATATGTTTCATGTCATTTGCTGCTAAGGGGTTTCCAGGTGCTTCAACCTCTCTTTATACCATGATCAGAAGAACGTAGGCTGGAATCATTCGCTGGTGTGTCTTTGTTTGGTGCCCCAGGCTTTAGTGCATTTTTGAGCACAAAATCCTGCAACTGGCTATTCAGAGTGATGACAAGAAATGGATAGGCCTGTGGGCTGAGTCATCAACTAAAAAGCCTTTTGCCTGCCAACAGCTAAGTGATTGGTTTTCAGGTAACTAAACAGTTTGAGGCTGGAAACAAATAGGGAGAAATGTTTTGATCTTCACTGGCATAGAAGCTGTCTCTCTGTTCTCTGCAGTCAAAACCAATTTTAAACCTGTAGAAAACCAGTTTTTCTTTCCTTCAGCAGTTTTTGTACACTGTGATTTCTAACTGATAAATCAGAGACTCTCTTTTAAATGTGAGTGAGCCACCTTGTGTTTCTTACCTTGTGCTCTTTTCAGGACCAAGATGGCACAGGATATGGTTGACTCCTTGTGAGCTCCTACTTGCAGATCTAAGTTTCCTATTTCCTACAATCATTCTACACTCTTTAAACTTAATAGCATGCTTTTAAAAATTACTAATAATTCTGTTTTATTTAAACTCACAGGTTTGAAGCTCCTCCAATCCTCAAAGCCAGCTTACAATATGAAGGCAGCAAATGACACGGTACCCATGACCCATCCGACCACCCCAGAAGAAGGCCAGGCCAGCCGGAGGCAGCCTACGCAAGCCCCATGTTTGGGGCCTGCCAGAAGATGAAGGGACCCGAGAGACCTGCCTCAGGGAGGAGAACCGACACAAAACGCTCCCGGCCCCATAAGACGCCTGCTTGACATGAAATCCATCAGAACTTACCTGAGGATTTCTGCAAACATTTCTGCAAAAAATGGGGATGGACCTGAAGCAACAAATCCGCAGCAACTGAAATCAGGAACTAACCAAATAAATCGGAACGCAGGCAGAAACTTACCTTCGCCACTGGGTCCTAAGCACACTCCCTCCGGTAAAAACAACCACACAGTAAATTACCTGCTACAGTGAGTCCGAAGCAAAAGTACACCAAACTGCAACCTACCTGCTCCACAGCGTCCTAGGAAAGATCACTTAACTGGAAGCAGTCAGAATCCACTCCTCCCGACCACTGGACCATTCAAATGTAAGAAACCTGCGAGGAAGTTGGGTAAGCGTGCCAGCCTGCTAGTAAGACTGAGACTACAAGGTTTCAAGACCCCCCTTCCTAGCTTACTCTGAGCAAATGTACAATCTCTGGAGAACAAGATGGATGAACTCAGATCACGGCTCAGCCTCCACCGCGAACTGCGGGACTGCTGCACATTCTACTTTACAGAAACCTGGCTCAACACATCCATTCCCAACAATACACTTCAGGTTAATGGTTTCTCTGTCCATCGTATGAACCGTACAGCATCCTCGGGTAAGACAGAGGGTGGAGGGGTTTGCTTTTTAATCAACAACTTGTGCATAGACATTGCAACTCTGGGCAGCCATTGCTCCCCAAACGTTGAAGTCCTCACCATCAAATGCCGCCCCTTCTATCTATCACGGGAATTTACCGCTGCTATACTAACTGCTGTGTACGTACTGCCACAAGCAAAGGTTGAAGAAGCTCCGGTTGTGTTGTATTCCACCATAACTCCCTGGAGACGGAATACCCAAGGCCCTGGTTATTGTGACTGACGACTCCAATCAAGCCAATCTAAGGAAGGTGTTACCCAAGTACCACCAGAACATAACCTCTCCCACCAGAGGTCCGAACATTTTAAACCACTGCTACACCACTGTGAAGGATGCCTACCACCCCATCCCCGCCCTCATCTCGGGAACTCTGACCACAATGCTGTGTTTCTTCTCCCAGCTTATAGACAAAAGCTCAAGCAGGAGACCCCCTCGTGGAGACAGGTCCAGCGCTGGTCAGAGGAGACAGAGCATCAACTCTGGTGCTGTCTGGAATCAGCTGATTGGGCCATGTTCAAACAGTCCGCAGGTACCTTGGAAGAGTACGCCACCGCCGTCACAGACTTTATCAGCAAGTGTGTGGAGGACTGCACACCAAGGAAGTCAATCCATGTGTTCCCCAACAGGAAACCCTGGATGAGTCAAGAAATACAGAATTTGCCAAAGACCAGGCTTACGGCTTTCAGATCAGGAGACCCGCTCAAATATAAGGAATCCAAGTACTACCTTCGCAGAGCCATTAAGACAGCTAAGGACCAATACCGATCCAAACTAGAGACCCAGACAGACACCCGGCGACTATGGCAAGGACTGAATGACATCACAGGTTCTAAAAAGAAACAGTGCAAGATAGCAGACGATGACGTATCCCTCCCAGATCGCCTCAATACTTTCTATGCTCGCTTTGAGCAGATTTTTAATGTAGAGTTAACGCCTATTCCGAAAAGTCCTGACGACCCTATCCCAACAGTCACTGCATCAGAGGTTAGATCAGTTTTCCTTCGTGTGAATCCAAGGAAAGTGATGGGACCAGATGGAGTATTAGGCCGTGCACTCAGAGCATGCGCAGATCAACTGGCAGAGGGCTTCTTGGACATCTTCAACCTCTCCCTGCAGCAGGTCATTGTCCCTGCCTGTTTCAAGAGGACCAACATCATCCCTGTGCCTCAGAAGGCTCATGCAGCATGTCTCAATGTCTACAGCCCAGTGGCCCTAGCTTCGATGGTCATGAAGTGCTTTGAAAGGCTGGTCATGGCATCAATTAACTCCAGCTTTCCCACTACTCTTGACCCACCCCAATTTGCCTATTGGACGAACAGATCCACGTCAGATGCCATATCGCTTGCCCTTCACTCCTCCCTAGAACATCTTGACACCAAAAACAGCTACATAAGAATCCTACTTATTGACTACAGTTCAGCCTTCAACACTATTATCCCCTTGAGACTGATTACTAAACGTAGTGATCTCAGACCAAGCCCCACTCTCTGCAACTGGATCTTCAGTTTCCTGACCCACAGGCCACAGTCATTGAAGACTGGGGTCAATATTTCATCCTCACTAACACTCAACACTGGAGCCCCCCAGGGGTGCGTACTCAGCCCGCTGCTGTACTCACTGTATACCCATGACTGCATTGCCAAATACCAGACTAATGCCATTTACAAGTTTGTTAATGACACCACCATAGTCGGTCAAATCTCAGATGGTGACGAAACAGACTACAGACGGGAGGTGGAAGACCTGGAAAAATGATGCACTAAGAACAACCCAGCTCTCAATGCCAGCAAAACCAAGGAACTCATTATTGTCTTTCGGTGGGATATTACTCATGCACCCCCCCCCCCCCCCCGCCCCCTCCTACACATTAACAGCACAGAGGTGGAACAAGTGGAGAGTGTCAAGCTCCTGGGAGTGGTTATCAACAACAAGCTTTCTCGGACTCTTTATGTGGACACACTGGTTACAAAGGCCCAACAACGTCTCTTCTTCCTCAGGCAGCTGAGAAAATTTGGCATGAAGGCGAATACCCTTGCCAACTTTTATAGGTGCAAGATCGAGAGCATTCTGCCTCAATGTATCACTACCTGGTATGGCAACTGCACCATTCAAGATTGGATACAGTTAGAGGATGGTGAACTCAACCCGGACAATCACAAAGGCCAACCTCCCATTTACAGAATCCATCTACCAGACCCACTGTCAAGGAAATGCCACCAGCATTCTCAAAGATCCATCCCACTCTGGCAATGTTTTTCTACAATCTCTACCCTCGGGGAGAAGGTACAGCAGCCTGAACACCAGCAGATTTCGCAACAGTTTCTACCCTACTGTTGTTAAAATACTGAATGGACTCACAAACTCTTAACAGTCACCTGTACCTGTGTTTTTGTTTTTGCTGCTGTTTAGCTATTATTTACGAACTATGCTACTTAACTATGTGATCTGCCTGTATTGCTCACCTCTGTACAAGTGACAATAAATTCAAGTCAATTCAATTCAATTCAACCAGTGAAAATGTCCAGGGAAAAACCAACTGAGAAGCAATATTCTGATCATCATAAAAATTATAAGGATCATCTCAACAACTCATGAATATGAACCACGGAACTGTCTTTCAGTTTTCCTCTACTCATCCTATTTTTTTCCACATCTCTGTCTGTCTGTCTGTATGTCTGAGTGCAAGAGTTTATAAGGGGATTAAAGTTTTAATTTGTAACATTACATGTCAAAGATTATTAATTTGTTTACCTGTATCTAGAGTCTAATTACTTATAAGAAATAAACATTCTTTGAGTACAGAAACCCAGTCAATGCTTTCTGTTAACCTGTGTCTAAAAAAACAAGTAAATCAGGGAATTTTTTTAGATAACATCTTAAAGCTTTCTGACATCTCCAAGGATAGGACTTGACTTCCAGTGTGCTGCTTCTGCGAATTGTAACATTGGTCCCATGCCTCACTGTGATAGCTCACTGGAAATGCACCTCCAATATTCCTTGTGTCATTACAAAATTTGAAGATTTTATTAAAGAATGCAGAATTGCGCAATTCATCTGTCCAGTTGAGGCCCTTATGAAACCAATTAAGGACCTGGTGTTGTTGCCATTAGCATTCCAACAGTGTGGTCAAAGGCCATGCCATACCATGTAGGCAATGTGACAGAATCTGGTGAGTTGTGCCATGACCAGGTCAGGGGTATTGCCATATTCCCACCAGAGAGTGATACTTATAGATAGGACAGCCCACAGTGAATAGGTCAGCCCACAGTGAAGACTAATGCCTGTCCGATACACAAAAGTCCCTCCCCATCATTCAGTGGGCCTCCCAACTAGCCTAGCAACCCTACCGTTACCCCAGGCTCCAGCAATCATTCTGTGGCCCAGGGCTTCTGCAGTACTGGCAGTGGACACTGTAGCTAGTCATGTTACTGCTACTGGAGAATGACCAGTCTCTAAATGGCCAGTAACTCCAGTAGCATGAACATCCCCTGAACACAGTAAGGATCCCACCATTGACCAGGCAAGTGTCTGATTGGCATAAACTAAGTTGGAATGGCCACGGTGGAATGTCACCTGCTCTCCAGCTGGTTGGCAGTTTCAAACCACTGAGCATTAACCTCGTCTTGGTAGATGGGCCCACCACCACAAACACTAAATTCTTGTTGTTTTAGTCTATTTGCTCACCAAGAAAGCAACCAGATCTGCTGAATAATTCCAAGGTTTTCTATTTGATTTACAAGAGAGATGTGTTACTACATCAGTGTATGTGGCATTTTTCTTTACTAATTTGAGATTTGTTTTCATTCCGGTGGAATGAGTTCACAAACAAATTACAGAATCAGAAAGTAATCAATAGAAAGAAAGGTCAATATTAAGATTCACTCAGTTAGAGTCATAGAGTCAAAGAGATGTACAGCATGGAAATAGACCCTTCGGTCCAACCCGACCACGCCGACCAGATATCCCAACCTAATCCAGTTCCACCTATCAGCACACACCCCATATCCCTCCAAACCCTTCCTATTCATATACCCATCCAAATGCCTCTGAAATGTTGCAATTGTACCAGCCTCCACCACATCCTCTGGCAGCTCATTCCATACACGTACCACCCTCTGCGGGAAAAGCTTGCCCCTTAGGTCTCTTTTATACCTTTCCCTCTCACCCTAAACCTACGCCCTCTAGTTCTGGAATCCCCGACCCCAGGGAAAAGACTTTGTCTATTTATCCAATCCATGCCCCTTATAATTTTGTAAACTTCTATAAGATCACCCCTCAGCCTCTGATGCTCCAGGGAAAACGGCCCCAGCCTGTTCAGCCTCTCCCTGTAGCTCAGATCCTCCAACCCTAGCAACATCCTTGTAAATCTTTTCTGAACCCTTTCAAGTTTCACAACATCTTTCCGATAGGA
>NC_057721.1:28043245-28055751 GCF_004010195.1 Chiloscyllium plagiosum
TTTTCCAGCCGTCCCTTTACCTGCGAACATCTGCCTTCAATCAGCTTTCGAAAGTTCTTGCCTAATACCGTCAAAATTGGCCTCTCTCCAATTTAGATCTTCAACTTTTAGATCTGGTCTATCCTTTTCCATCACTATTTTAAAACAAATAGAATTATGGCCGCTGGCCCCAAAGTGCTCCCCCACTGACACCTCAGTCACTTGCCCTGCCTTGTTTCCCAAGAGTAGGTCAAGTTTTGCACCTTCTCTAGTTGGTACATCCACATACTGAATCAGAAAATTGTCTTGTACACACTTAAGAAATTCCTCTCCATCTAAACCTTTAACACTATGGCACTGGAAACTGATTTTTAAACCAAGAGAACTTGTAAAATGTTGCACAACCTTTTCATGCCTTCAGCCTGTAGCCTTTTGTTTACCCAAACTCCCCATCCCCAACTTGTGTTTTTCACTGATATTATTGATAGCTCAAAACCATTTCTCCTGAAATAACATATTCGCATGACGACTAGTTTCTGTTAGAAACTGGAATATCTTCATTGCATCACAACCATATGTAAACTTGGGAAAGTAATTTTGGTTCAATGGACTAATTTCGAAAGCTCATGGGAAGACATGTGCCACTATCTGTTTACTGCTACTGCTGAGTTCTTCCATGGTCGAGAGTGTGGTGCCAGGCAGCATCCAAGAAGTAGGAGAATCGATGTTTCAGAAATAAGCCCTTCATCAGGAATGAGTTCTTCCATGGTACCAATAAAAGCAGTGCTGGTCTGTTACTCCAGTTTACTGGATACATTATAGGGTTCAGAAAAAGGAAAAGTGTACTTGATCATTGGCATTTTGCTTGGTGTCTACAATGTACAGATAAGATATGGAAAGAGAACATCCGAGCTGGCAGAGCAATACTAGCTACTGGAGGAGCGATCAACAAGCAAATGACTACCTCTGGGTTCAGGATATCCCTCCTCTTTTGTGTTTCAGTTATCAGGATCTGCAGCACTGGCTTGAGAACTTATGTTTTCTCTCCCTCAATCCCAACAATGTGTTGATATGTGTCAACCATAGCATGCCACAATTTAGTGAAAGTGTGTATGCAGAACCCACATATTTTGCTTGACAAAAAATGTCTCTAGTCAATACTTGGATATTATATTGCTAGGAGAAAGTTGGGACTGCAGATGCTGGAGATCAGAGCTGAAAAATGTGTTGCTGGAAAAGCGCAGCAGGTCAGGCAGCATCCAAGGAACAGGAGAATCAACGTTTCGTCCTGAAGAAGGGTTTATGCCCGAAACGTCGATTCTCCTGTTATATTGCTTGGCATTAAATTAGCAATCGACAAGTAGGAGTGAGGTTGAATTCTACAGAGTTTTGTGACATGTAGTGCTTATTTTCAACCAAGGGCAAAATGAGCCCTAAATATTTGCAGATGGCAACATTTGCACATGAACTGTTAAGTTTTTGAATGCCATTCTCCAATGATTATTCAAATTCATTTGCATAGTTTTGTATAGATTAACCAACACCTAATAGGCCGTGCAATGTTATTAATACACTTAGACTTTGAAACTGGGTCACATGGTGTCTATCATTTTGCCATATTGGTGAAGGAAGTCAGGCTTGTCCACACCAGTTCAAGTAAAATATAATTTATGCTGATTAGGGTCTTTTGGAGGGTTCTTCTTGGAACTCAATACAACACAATTGTATGAGCCCCAAATCTCCAAAACAAAATGAGATTAGAACATTGATCCTCAGCAGTTTCTGTATTTCTAACACACAACAATCTTCTTGGCTCTGTTATTTTTAAGATATTGACTGTATCAATTTGATTAAGTCTAATCACCATTCAATATCATTAATAAAAAGCCTTTACCAAATGAAAAATTTGATTTCAGTAAATCTCAATTATTTTGGCAGCTTTTATAACAGAAGTTCTTGTTACAGCAAGGACACTATATAAGAAATATGAAAGTAAATGCTTTGTAAAATGGTTAAAACACTTTTCATTTGAAGATAAGCACACCCTGCTAAGAATAAATTACTTTTATTAACCCAATTTGTATATGCTAATGTCAAATTTGAATACTGTGGGAATACATTTGCAGCGAAAGTTAAATCTACACTTAATTCCCACATGGCCAGTTTAAACAGCTCTTGGATAGCTTTTTCAATGCGTGTAAGATGCCAGCAATCCTGGATTCAATTACCATGAGATAGACCTTTTTATGCTTTGCTAAACACACTAACCTGAAGATAATCTGGAGTTACATCAAATTGATAAGTTTTGCTTGAGTTAATTTCCGGAAGAATAAATATTTTGCAGTATTCTGTGCCTTTCATATAAAGAAATAGATAAAAATGATATGAAGGTGTATGTTTGTTTCTGAGATCTAATCATTCCGTGTTCTGCAAAACAAAAGTCTGTATGTGCATATTATAATCCATTTTTACATTGCTTTTAGAAGGTATGAGCTATCACTGTCGACTATCTTGTTTGTTATGATACTATCAATATGGGCTCACTCAACTAAAGATTGTAAAACAATTGGTTGATAAAATCAAATTCAACAGATCTATTTCATAACAGTCGGAGTAGCAAAAGATGCAGCATTATCTAGCTACAAATCATATATTTATTAGTATTAGCAAATTGAGTAGTGGTAAATAAATTAAGCAGATTACATTATGAATAAAATGTTGTTATAGATCCTGATAATCTGAAGATATCAATATTAAAGAATATTAACTTTTGGAAGTTCAGGGACAGTGAAATTTTCAATAATTAATCACTATAATATTTTATTTCTCAGAGTAGAATAAAGCTGGAGGTTAAGAAATTTAATGTCTCCAATCAGCTGTATAATGTTGATGAAAAAGTGATGGACAGGAGAAAAATTGGTCATTGATTTTAAACAGAGTAGGACAATTATATTTTTCCCTTCACAGGATTTTATCTTCAAAAGGATATAAATTAAACTGGAAATGAAACACAACTGTAGGTTGAGGAAATAGCTACTGGAATCATCCATCTCTACTCCTTCCATGTGTAATTGCCACATCACTGCCTCCTGTTCCTTCAAATACCTTCCTATTCATGCAGTCACTGACAGCAGCGGACTGCATTTTCCAAGGAGGGAAGATTGCCACTGCACTTTTTTTTAGGTTGAAAAAGAGTTCTGCATTCCTGACTGGAGATTCCAAGCATGAGTCCTTCACAAATACAGAGAGCACTTAAATCTGACAGAATCCACAATGCGCACGATAATTGACGGAAGTCAAACTGTGCCCCATTTTTCACATCAGTAATTGTTGTAATCTGTGATTTAAATGCCTGTCATGTTGGCAGATCATGTGAGAGATTAAGTATGAAGTAATAGGGTGGGCCTATGGTGCCAGAAGGGCAAAGTACCAGATATGTAGAGTGCCAGGTAGTTAGGGTGCCATATGTATAGATGGGTAAGATACCCAATATGCAATATGGGAAGGAGGGTGCAAGTAAGTGTTAGAATGTTCAGGGTAGTTTGAGGTGGACAGGGCATATTGGGTGCACTGGCTAAGGGAATGTTAGGTGCCAGCAGGGGAGATGTTGAGGGTAAGGTCGGATAGCCAAGAAGGGGAGGTTGTCAGATCCAGGGGCAGACCAGGGGTATGTGTTTGAGGCTCAAGAAATCTCAACTGCATGGAAGGCATGTATTCTTGCTACTTGTATGTTTATTAAAATTGAGAGAAAGGTAATCACCCAGTGCCGTAAAAGAAGAGCTTGAACCTGAACAGCTTGCTATATAGAATGCAATGGTTCTTTTGCAGTGAGAATTCATTGTTTTCCATTCATCCTGCTTGAGCAAATTGTCACAGCAATGGGAGTAATCAGCTTTGTAACATTGTATGCATTTCGCTATCAGTAATGTAACAGTGATACAAGTGGAATAGCTAGCTTTTCTGTTGGCTTGTGACAACGGTTCTAATCTAAGAAGGCAGGAGCTAACCATGGACAAGTCACACAGGGAGAGGAAGTAAGTACTAAAAACAGTTAGAACAAGCATCATTCTAAAAATCAATAACAGCAAGAAAAATGGTAATGATTCACTTGACTGTTTTCTGTTCTGAGTTCAGTTAATACTGCTTTTGTGTTTTTCAGTGGAGTTTTTACTGTGGTAACGTATTATTGTCATTCAGACTAACTGAGAACAATACTATTGCTAATTATAATACTTTTTTTTAGAAAGTGGACAGAAATAGAATCGGTAATTAAATGTTTCCAAATTCTATATGTTAGAAGCAAACATTATTGATGATTTCTCTTTTGTGTTGGATGCAGTAGAATTGCTAAATCTATCTCTACTGCTGTTGATGTGTGGGAATGTTGCATATTTTTCCTCTCCATTTTGTTGTGTAGAAACTGCCTACCCAACAATGCAACATGCTTCCTGAGATCAATGAAGACCAGATCAAGCTGGATAGATGCATATGTTTTAGGAACGAATCAAATATGAAAGTTCACCCAACACAGCAATGTGCCTAACATATTCATTGGTATCCAAAGTTAAAACAAATTTATAGATACTGCAACAACATGCATTTTTATTGTGCCTTTAGCATAGCAAAATATCCCTAGAAGCTTCGCAGGAGTTTTTATCAAATAAAATTTGACTGTAAGCCAAATAAGAAGATATTAGGGAAGGTGATAAAAGCTCAGTCAAACCAACATATTTTAAGGATGCAGGAGGCTGGAGGAACACAGCAAGCCAGGCAGCTTCAGGAGGTAGACAAGTCGATGTTTCAGGTGTGTTATGGACTAGGTCAGACCCCTCAAAACATTTTTAAGCAGGTAGCCCAGACCATAATTTTGCTATTTGTTTTTAGCTAAGTGTAAAGTGGATATCCTAGACTAAATTAGCTTGTTCAACTGCCAAGTTTTAAACAAACAAAATTTATTTACAAAATTTATTTACAGAATGAAATACAAAGAACAGAAAACCAAATACCAGATAACTTATCTATCCAAACTCAACTTAATGACGCTGTTCCAAAAATACTTGCAACCATCCCAACACACGCATCCTTCAGCACAAAGAGTAAAAATGAAACAAACTAGAGCTTACAGGCTTGAAGTTAAAGAGAGAGAGAGAGAGAGAGAGGTCAGCAGCCTGTTTCACACATTCTCTGCTGCAACTGAACCAAAACCTCTAATCTAAATGAAGGCGAGCTACACAGCTAGCTGGCCACTCCCCTTTGGATTATACCAGGTTTTTTTAAAGATATGAAAACTTTTGGCCTGAAGCATTATCTGTTAGAGTAAACAAAGGAGCCCCAATAAAACTTTCAAATCCAGCCTAGTTGGAGCCTGGTCAATTATCCCCTCGCTGAAAAACCCACTGGGAGTGGGTTTAGGGGGAGATGCAGATAAAGGGGGTGGTAGGGGCAGAGTGGTGAAGTCAAGGAGGCAATTCCAGAGCTTAGGTCTTTAGGGCAGGTGAGGGTTCAGGTACCAATGGTGAAGTACTTGAAATCTGGGCTGCACAAGAATCTCTATTTGGTGGCGTGTCAACATCTGAAAGGGCTGTGGGACTGGCAGAGTGAGCAGAGAAAGGGAGGGAAGAAGCTGGAGGAGTTGTGATACCAAAAATGAGAATTTATTTAACTGGAGTACAATGTAGGACATTGGTAGTTATGGGTGAAATGGACTTGATGTGAGTTCGAATATGGACAACAGCATTTAAACTACAACATTAAGTTTATAGAAAGTGGAAGATGGCAGGTTGGCCAGGAGTAGTCAAATATGTAAGTAATAAAGGCAGATGAGATAGGGTGATTTTGGGTAATGCTCTACAGGTAGAAATAGACAATCTTAGTGAAAACTTTCTGGAAGTCAAGAACAAAGCAAATTGATGAACAGCCTGGTTCAGCCTCAGATAGTTACCAGGTAGAGAGATGAAGTTAATGGCTGTAGATGACAGTTTGTGTGGCAGGCACCAAAAACAATGGCATGGGCCATCACAGCAGCTAGTTGGAGAAAAATTCTGCTCATCCAAAATAAGATTTTGGATAAGTAGTATGGCAATTTAAAGACAGTTGAGATTGAGAGAGGTGATAGTTAAATGGAGTTGGGTGTTTTCAGCATTGATGCAGTAATGAATGCTGTGTTTTCAAATGTTGTCACTTAAGATCAGCAAGTTGATGACACGGGCAATCTACTGAGACCCTTGGAGAACTCCAAATGAAACAATGCTGGTACAGAGAAAGAAACTATTGTTGGTGATTCTCTGGCTACAACCGACCAGGTAAGCATGGAAACAATTCCAGTTCCATCCAACTGCACAATATGGAAATGTATTGGATAGAGATTATTTGATCATTTGTGTGTGCAATTGCAGATCGGGTCATGAAGGATGAGACCAAATAATTTACAACAGTCACAGCCACATAACTTGTCATAACCAAGTTTGATAAGAGCTGTATCACAGTACTGTCACAGTGGCAGGCAACTTCATCATCTGGTACTTGTATGAATTCCTCCAATGACAACTCCAACAAGAGAGAATCTAACGACTACATCGATGTTCAATGGTTTCACCATCATTGAATGGGGTTTATAAGAGATCAGACATTGAACCAGAACAACCATGTTTTTATGATGGACATTAAAATTTGATAGTCCATAGTTACCACTGTCAGCTGATTTTAATACCGGAGTCCTTTCATGAACTAAAATTGTTTTGTAAAATAAAAGTAAGAGCAGTGATCACCTGATCACAGGTTGAAGCAAGCTTCAGGAAATCCATGTGGAATAAAAGAACTCTGTTTGAATCAGGATTACAATTTTACCTAAACAGATCAAAACTAGACAACTGATTTGGTGTCAAGAAATTTGGCAGCTTCTGAATTCAGAGCTGAAAAATGTGTTGCTGGAAAAGCGCAGCAGGTCAGGCAGCATCCAAGGAGCAGGAAAATTGACGTTTCGAGCATAAGCCCTTCTTCTTATGACCGAAACGTCGATTCTCCTGCTTCTTGGATGCTTCCTGACCTGCTGCGCTTTTCCAGCAACACATTTTTCAGCTCTGATTTCCAGCATCTGCAATCCTCACTTTCTCCTAGCTTCTGAATTCAGTCATGTGTGATAATTTCATATACTGGGAGATGAAAATATCATCTATCAGTTAACCAGTTTAGAAAGAGAATGGAGTTGGACTTGGAATACGTACCGAACTATATTTCACAGAATCATAGAATTATATCATCGTATTGTACAGAAGAGGAATTCAGCCATCGAATGTGCATTGACAAAACTACCATAAGTCTAGTTTGGTCCCACTTTCCAGCACTAGGTCCATAGCCTTGAATGTTGTGAAGCTTTAAGCGCTCATCCAGATACATTTTACAGGTTATGAGGTTTCCTGCCTCAACTACACTCCAGGCTGTGCAACCAGATTCCCACCACCCACTGGGTGGAAATATTTTCCTCAACTCTGCTCTAAACCTCCTGCCTTTCATCTTAATAAGGTGGGTGAACTTGCAGCATGGGTTAGTACCTGGGACTTCGATGTTGTGGCCATTTCAGAGACAGGGACAGAGCAGGGACAAGAAAGGTTTTGCAGATTCCTGCATTCAGATGTTTCAGTAAGAACAGAGAAGATGATAAAAGAGGGGGAGATATGGCATTGTTAGTCAAGGACAGTAATACAGTGGCAGGAAGGAAGTTTGAGGACTCATCTACTGAGGTAGTATAGGTTGAGGTTAGAAATAGGAAAGGAGAGGTCACCTTGTTGGGGGTTTTCTATAGGCCTCCAAATAATTCCAGAGATGTAGATGAAAGGATAGCAATGATGATTCTGTATAGGAGTGAGAGTAACAGGTTAGCTGTTATGGGGTTCTTTAACTTTCCAATTGACTGGAAATACAATAGTTCGAGTTGTGTAAATGGGTCAGTTTTAGCCCAATGTGTGCAGGATGGTTTCCTGACACAATGTGTAGACAGACCAACAAGGGGCGAGGCCACATTTGATTTTGCACTGGGTAATGAACCTGGCCAGGTGTTAGATTTGGAGGTAGTTGAGCACTTTGTTGATAGTGACTACAATTCGGTTATGTTTAATTTAGCGATGGAGAGGGATAGGTATATACTGCAAGTTAAGAGCTATTGATGGGGAAAAGGCAATTATCATGCAATTAGGCAAGATTTAGTATGCATAGGATGGGGAAGGAAACTGCAGGTGATGGGCACAATTGAAATGTGGAGCTTATTTAAGGAACAGCTACTTTATGTCCTTGATAAATATGTACCTGTCAGACAGGGAGGAAGTCGTCGAGTGAGGGAGCAGTGGTTTACTAAAGAAGTTGAATCTCTTGTCAAGATGAAGAAGGTGGCTTATGTTAGGATGAGACATGAAGGCTCAGTTAGGATGCTAGAGAGTTACAAGCTAGCCAGGAAAGACCTAAAGAGAGAGCTAAGAAGAGCCAGGAGGGGACATGCGAAGTTGTTGGCAAATAGGATCAAGGAAAACCCTGAAACTTTCTATAGGTATATCAGGAATAAAAGAATGATGAGAGAAAGGTTAGGACCAATCAAGAATAGTAGTGGGAAGTTGTGTGTGGAGTCCGAGGAGATAGGGGAAGCGCTAAATGGATATTTTCCATTAGTATTCACACTGGATAAAGACAATGTTATTAAGAATACTCAGATACAGGCTTCTAGACTAGATGGGATTGAGGTTCATCAGGTGAAGTGTTAGCAATTCAGGAAAATGTGAAAATAAATAAGTTCTCTGGGCCAGATGGGATTTATCCTAGGATTCTCTAGGAAGCCAGGGAGGAGATTGCCAAGCCTTTGGGCTTTGATCTTTATGTCGTCATCATCGACAGGAATAGTGCCAGAAGACTGGAGGATAGCAAATGTTGTTCCATTGTTCAAGAAGGGGAGTAGAGACAACCCTGGTAATTATACATCTGAGAGCTTTACTTCAGTTGTGGGTGAAGTGTTGGAAATGGTTATAAGGGATGGGATTTATAATCAGTTAGAAAGGAATAAATTGATTAGGAATAGTCAACACGGTTTTGTGAAGGATAGATTGTGCCTCACAAATCTTATTGAGTTCTTTGAGAAGGTGACAAAAAAGGTGGATGAAAGTAAAGCAGCTGATGTGGTGTAAATGGACTTCAGTAAGGCATTTGATAATGTTCCCCATGGTAGGCTATTACACAAAATAAGGAGGTATGGGATTGAGGGTGATTTAGCGGTTTGAATCAGAAATTGGTAGCTGAAAGAAGACAGAGAGTGGTTGCTGATGGGAAATGTGCATCCTGGAGTTCAGTTAATACTGGTGTACCACAAGGATCTGTTTTGGGACCACTGCTGTTTGTCATTTTTATAAATGACCTGGATGAGGGTGTAGAAGGATGGGTTATTAAATTTGCGGATGTCACTAAGGTCGGGAGTTGTGTACTGTGCGGAAGGATGTTGCAGGTTAAAGAGGGACACAGATAAGCTACAGAGCTGGGCTGAGAGGTGGCAAATGGAGTTTAATGGGAAAAAGTGTGAGGTGATTCACTTTAGGAGGAGCAACAGGAATAAAGAGTACTGGGCTAATGGTAAGATTCTTGGTAGTGTCAATGAGCAGAGAGATCTCAGTGTCCATGTACATTGATCCCTGAAAGTTACCACTCAGGTTGATAAAGTTGTTAAGAAAGCATACAGTGTGTGAGTTTTTATTGGTAGAGGGATTGAGTTTCAGAACCACGAGGTTATACTGCAGCTGTACAAACCTCTGGTGCAGCCACACTTGAGTGTTGCATACAGTTCTGGTCACTGCATTATAGGAAGGATGTGGAAGCTTTGGAAAGGGTTCAGAGGAGATTTACCAAGATGTTGCCTAGTTTGAAAGGAAGGTCTTATGAGGAAAGGATGAGGGAACTGAGGCTGTTTTCATTAGAGAGAAGAAGGTTGAGAGGTGACTTAATTGAGATATATAATATAATTAGAGGATTAGATAGAGTGGACAGTGAGACTCGTTTTCCTCAGATGGTGATGGCTAGCATAAGGGATGTAGTTTTAAATAGAGAGGTAGTTCCTTTACTCAGAGTAGTAGAGGTGTAGAACAGTAGTCGACTTGCCAACTTTAAAGGCATTTAAATGGTAATTGCATAAACTTACGGATGAAAATGGAATAGTGTAGGATAGCTAGGCTTCAGATTACTTCTACAGGTCAGCGCTACATTGAGGATCAAAATGCCTGTACTACGCTGTAATGTCCTATGTTCCATGTTAACATTGTGCCTCTTTGTTATTGATATTTCAGCTATGGGAACAGCTGCTTTCTATAGACCCTGTCCATGCCCCTCATAATCCTATACACCTCTATCAGGTAACCTCCTCAGACTTCTCTATCTGAAAAAAAAGCAAGCTCATCCAGTCTCTCTTTATACTTGAAATGCTCCATCCCAGGCACATCCTGATGAATCTCTTGTCACTCCCTCCAATGCAGTCACATCCTTCCTAGCGGTGATTGGAACTGCAAACTCCAGCTGTGGCCTACCCAAAATTTTGTATAGTTCCATCATAATCTTGCTACTCTCATAAACTATCCCATGACTTATCCCCAAGCCATCTTAACTACCCTATCAAGGCCACATTCCACCAGGTCAAAGGCTAGGAATCCTCACTGCATACCTCAGCTCCAAGCTCCCCAAAGACTATCCACCATCTACAAGGCACAGTCAGACATGTAATGGTGCATCCTCACATTCCTGAATGAGTGCAGCTCGAGCAATACTCAAGGAGCTTGACACCATCCAGGAAAAAACAGCCCACTTGATTGACATCATGTCCACAAGCATCCACTCCCTCTACCACTGACACTGAGCAGGAGTAATGCATTCTATCTGGGTGGCACAGTGGTTAGGACTGGTGCCTTACAGCACCAGGGACCTGGGTTCAATTCCTGGCTTGGGTGACTGACTATGTGGAGTTTGCACATTGTCTGCATGGGTTTCCTCGGAGTAGTCCAGTTTCCTCCCACACTGCAGTTGTGGGAAAGTTGCTGGAGAATGTACTGAGGGATAAAATCTCTTTATATTTGGAAAAGAATGGGCTTATCAGTGATAGACAACATGTGTTTTGTGTGGGGGTGTTCGTGCCTTACCAATAATAGAATTTTTTGAGGAAGTGACCAAGTTGATAGATGAAGGAAGGGCTGTAGATGTCATATGCATGGACTTTAGTAAGGCGTTTGATAAAGTTTCCCATGGTAAACTAATGGAGAAAGTGAAGTCACATGATGTGCAGGGTGTTCTAGCTAGGTGGATAAAGAACTGGTTGAGCAAAAGGAGACAGAGAGGAGTAGTTGAAGGGGGTTTCTCAAAATGGAGAAAGGTGACCAGTGGTTTTCCACAAGGATAAGTGCTGAGGCTACTGTTGCTTGTGATATACATGAATGATTTGAAAGAGGCCACTGCTGGTATGATCAGCAAGATTGCAGATGACACAAAGATTGATGGAGTAGCAGAGAGCATAGGGGACTGTCAAAGAATACAGGAGAATATAGATAGACTGGAGAGTTGGGCGAAGAAGTGGCAGATTGAGTTCAATCCAGGCAAATGTGAAGTGATGCATTTTGGGAAGTCTAAGTCTAGAACAGATTGTACAAAAAATGGAAGAGCCTTGGGCAAAGTTGATGAGCAGAGAGATCTGAGAGTGCAGGTCCATTGTACCCTGAAGGTTGCTGCACAGGTGGATAGAGTGGTCAAGAAGGCATATGTTATGCATGTCTTCATCGGACAGGTCATGTTAAAATTGTACAAGGCATTGGTTCAGCCGCATTTAGAATACTGCGTACAGTTTTGGTCACCAGATTACCAAAAGGATGTGGATGCTTTGGAGAGGGTGCAGAGAAGGTTCATGAGGATGTTGCCTGGCATGGAAGATGCTAGCTATGAAAAGAGGTTGAGTAGGTTCGGTTTATTTTCAATAGAAAAACGGGGATTGAAGGGGGACCTGATTGAGGTCGACAAAATTATGAAGGGTATAGACGGGGTAGGTCGAGACAATTTTTTTCCCAAGATAAGGGATTCAATAACGAGAGGTCACGCTTTCAAGGTGAGAGGTGAAATGTTTAAGGGGGATACACGCAACAAGTACTTTACACAGAAGGTGGTAGGTGCCTGAAACGCATTGCCAGCAGAGGTAGTAGAAGCAGGCACGGTAGATTCATTTAAGTTGCATCTGGATAAATGCATGAGTAGGTGGGGAGCAGAGGGATACCACTTCCACCCCCATCATGGCCACTCCCACAACCACTTCCACCCCTCACAATTCCTCATGCATCACACGTGACATCACTTCCGCCCCTTACATCATCGCTGATGCCACATGCTCAGTGACTTCCGCCACCCCTACTGCCGTTGTCACCACCACTCACCTGCATTCTGCTGACATGTCCCCCACAGACCCCACTGTCACTATCCCCCACCCCCCAGAACCCCGAGGGGAACACTACCCCTGCTCATGACTCCAC
>NC_057721.1:28058218-28061459 GCF_004010195.1 Chiloscyllium plagiosum
GTCCGGACTTGTCCTACCTGCCTATCTCCTTTTTCACCTATCCACTCCACCCTCTCCTCCCTGACCTATCACCTTCATCCCCTCCCCCACTCACCTATTGTACTCTATGCTACTTTCTCCCCACCCCCACCCTCCTCTAACTTATTTCTCCACGCTTCAGGCTCACTGCCTTTATTCCTGATGAAGGGCTTTTGCCCGAAACATCGATTTCGAAGCTCCTTGGATGCTGCCTGAACTGCTGTGCTCTTCCAGCACCACTAATCCAGAATCTGGTTTCCAGCATCTGCAGTCATTGTTTTTACCTAGCAGGGGGATACAGATGCTTTGGAATTGGGCGACAGGATTAGACAGTACATTTGGTCAGCTCAGGCTTGGAGGGCCGAAGGGCCTGTTCCAGGGCTGTAAATTTTTTTTGTTCTTTGTTGTTCTTAATCCAAAGATGTGCAGGTCAGGTGAATTGGCCATGCTAAATTGCCCATAGGGTTAGGTGCATTAGTCAGGGTTAAATATGGGGGAGGGGATTGGGCCTGGGTGGGTTAGTCTTTGGAGGGTCGGTGTGGACTTGTTGGGCCGATGGGCCTGTTTCCATACTGTAGGGAATCTAATTTAAAAATACTAGCTACAAGATGCACTACAGAAATTCATCAAAGATCCTTAGACAGTACCTTCCAAACCCATGACCACTTCCATCTTGAAGGACAAGGGGAGCAGATAAATGGGAACATCTCCATCTGCAAGTTCCCCTCAAAGCTATTCACCATCCTGATTTGGAAACATATAACTGTTTTTTTCACTGTCACTGGGTCAAATACCTGGATTTCCCTGCCAAAGGGCATTGTGGGTCTATCTATATCACATGGACTGCAGCTCACCACCTCCATCTCAAGGGCAACTCAGAATGAGCAATAAATGCTGGCCACAAGTGAATTAAAAAAAAGTTCACCTGTCCTGCTACCTTCAGGGATCTGGAAAAATCATCCCAAGTACCCTTTCTTTCTTTGAGCTTCTGTGTGTCCTGCCATTCATTGATTACTCCCTTGTCTTGTTATTTTTTCCAAAGTGCATCACCTCACAGTTTTCAGGGTTAAATTCCATTTTCCCATTTCAAAACTGCTTTGGCAGTTTATTACAGGAAACAAAAGTGTGAAAATAACATTGACTGAGAGCTCAGAAATACCTAAGAATTCTGCTACCCCTGCAGATGTGAGTCAACAAGTAACAGACTGGGACCTCAGGTTTAAAATATAACACATCTGACTCCAAGGACTTTAACAGCATAGCAAAATTTTCTCAGCCTGTACTAAACACTCTCCCTTTCAAACGTATTACCTGTATTTCATGTGCTTTTTAAAAGATAAATTCACATTAATAGGTAAAAAAAATCCAAATTTCTTTGTCAGAGCAAATTACTGCAGATGCTGGAATCTGCACTGAAAGCAACAAATGCTGGAGATCTCGGTGGGCCAGACAGCATCCATAGAGAGAGAACAAGCTAGCGTCATCAGATGAAGAGTCATCTAGAAGCAGAATGTTAGCTTGCTCTCTCCCATGAATGTTCTCTGACCCAGTGTGATCTCTAGCATTTGTCGTTTTCAATCTGAATTTCCTTTACTCAAGAAACCCTTAGTAATTGACTCCTTTAATTTTCTAGTGAACTAGATCTTAATTAAATAGTGTGATGGCCTTATGCAAGGATGATATAAAAATACTTGCTGTGTTCAGTGGCTGCTTAAGCTCAAATTCTTCAATCTTCATCCAATTTGTAACAATAAATACTGTGGTTACAAGAGTAAGTCATGCATCAGGAATTCTGAGACAAGATACTCCCCATCTAAATCTACAAAGCCTGTCCATGATTGATGAAGCACAAATTAGGCATGTGATGGAATATTGCCCACTTGCCTGGATGCGAGCACCTTCAACAGCACTCAAGAAGCTTGACACAATACAGAACAAAGCAACCTATGTGAATGATATGCCATAAACGATCACCAGCATTCACTCCCTTCACAGAATTAGCAGTGTGCATCTCTACAAGATGCATGATAGCAACTGATCAAGACTCCTTTTGACATCACTACTGTATCTACCCACCTGGAAGGACAAAGGCAGCAGATAAAAGGGAATACCATTACTTCACGTTGCCTTCCAAGCCTCGCACCATCCTGACGTGGAAATATAATGATCTTCCTTCAGTGTCACTGGGCAAAATCCTGGAACACCCTTTCTATCAGCATACCACAACAATATGGGGGCGGTGGAGGATCATTCAGGATCCTATGCCCAGGCTTGCCCACCTCATCTGCATTTTCTTTTTTGCTTTTGCCTTCTACCCCTTTTCTTTTCTTCAAAACTTTGCTGAAAAAGAGAGCTGTTCAGCAGGAGGCGGTTTTGATGGGCACCAGAGTGGCAGTGGAATTTTCAGAGGCAGCGTGGCTGTAGAGAAGGTCAGTCTTATGCTTCCACATGGAGTGAGCCCCTAATGGTGACATGGCATGGGCTGGTGTAGCCTGGAACGGGACACTCAGCAGCATGATGTGGGCTGGTCTTGCCCAGAGCAAAACACTCTCTCAGCAGCATGGCATGGGCTGGTGTAGCCCAAAGCGGAAAACTCACTCAGCAGCATGGTGTGGGCTGGTGTAGCACAAAACAGGACACTGACTTAGCAGCATGGCATGGGCTAGTGTATCCCAAAGCAGAATACTCTCTCAGCAACATGGTGTGGGCTGGCATAACCAAGAGTGGAACACTCTCTATACAGCATGGTGTGGGCTGGTGTAGCACAGAACATAAAACACTCTCAACAGCATGGTGTGGGCTGGTGTAGCCCAAAGCAGAACACTCTATCAGCAGCATGGTGTGGGCTGGTGTAGCACAGAGCAGGAAACTCTCTCAGCAGCATGGTGTGGGCTGGTTTAGCACAGAGCAGGAAACTCTCTCAGCAGCATGGTGTGGGCTGGTGTAGCCCAAAGTGGAACACTCTATCAGCAGCATGGTGTGGGTTGGTGTAGCACAGAGCAGGAAACTCTTTCAGAAGCATGGTGTGGGCTGGTGTAGCACAGAGCGGAACACTCTGTCAGCAGAATGGCATGGGCTGGTGCAGCACAGAGCGGGACACTGTCTCAGCAGCATTGTGTGGGCTGGTGTAGCCCAAAGCGGAACACTGTCTCAGCAGCATGGTGTGGACTGGTGTAGCCCAGAGCAGAAAATCCTCTCAGCAGCATGGCATGGGCTGGTGTCA
>NC_057721.1:28061959-28086254 GCF_004010195.1 Chiloscyllium plagiosum
TTGTGTGGGCTTGTGTAGCCCAGTGCTAACCACTCTCTTAGCAGCATGGTGTGGGCCGGTGTAGTCCAAAGCGGAACACTCTCTCAGCAGCATGGTGTGGGCTGGTGTAGTACAGAGCGGAACACTCTCTCATCAGCATGGTGTGGGCTGATGTTGCACAGAGCAGAAAACTCTCTCAGCTACATGGCATGGGCTGGTGTATCCCAAAACAGAAAACTCTCTCAGCAGCATGGCATGGGCTGGTGTAGCCCAAAGCGGAACATTCTCTCAGCAGCATGGTGTGGGCTGGTGTAGCCCAAAGCGGAACATTCTCTCAGCAGCATGGTGTGGGCTGGTGTCGCACAGAGCGGGACACTGCCTCAGCAGCATGGTGTAGGCTGGTGTAGCATAGAGCGGGACACTGACTCAGCAGCATGGTGTGGGTTGGTGTAGTACAGAACAGAAAACTCTGTCAACAGCATGGTGTGGGCTGGTGTAGCCCAGAGTGGAACACTCTCTCAGCAGCATGGTGTGGGCTGGTGTAGCCCAGAGTGGAACACTCTCTCAGCAGTATGGTGTGAGCTGGTGTAGCCCAAAGCGGAACACTCTATCAGCAGCATGGTGTGGGCTGGTGTAGCATAGAGCAGGAAAATCTCTCAGCAGCATGGTGTGGGCTGGTGTAGCACAGAGCGGAACACTCTCTCAGCAGCATGGCATGGGCTGGTGTAGTCCAAAGCAGAACACTGTCTCAGCAGCATGGTGTGGACTGGTGTAACCCAAGGCGAACACTCTCTCAGTAGCATTGTGTGGGCTGGTGTAGCAGAGAGCAGGACACTGACTCAGCAGCATGGTGTGGGCTGGTGTAGCCCAGAGCTAAACACTCTCTCAGCAGCATGGTGTGGGCTGGTGTAGCCCAGAGCAGGAAACTCTCTCAGCAGCATGGCGTGGGCTGGTGTAGCCCAAAGCAGGACACTCTCTCTGCAGCATGGTGTGGCCTTGTGTAGCCCAAGGCGGAACACTCTCTCAGCAGCATGGTGTGAATTGATGTAACCCAAGGCGAACACTCTCTCAGCAGCATGGTGTGGGCTGGTGTAGCACAGAGCAGGACACTGACTCAGCAGCATGGCATGGGCAGATATAGCCCAGAGCATGAACCTCTCTCAGCATCATGTCATGGTCTGGTCTAGCCTAAAAGCAGGAAACTCTCAGCAGAATGGCATGGATGGTGTAGCCCAAAGCGGAACACTCTCTCAGCAGCATGTTGTGGGCTGGTGTAGCACAGAGCGGGACACTCTCTCAGCAGCATGGTGTGGGCTGGTGGTGCACAGAGCGGGACACTGACTCAGCAGCATGGTGTGGGCTGGTGTAGCCCAGAGCGGCACACTCTCTCCGCAGCCTGGTTTGAGCTGGTGTAGCACAGATCGGAACACTCTCTCAGCAGCATGGTATGGGCTGGTGTAGCCCAAAGTGGAACACTCTCTCCGCAGCATGGTGTGGGCTGGTGTTGCCCAAAGCAGAACACTCTCTCAGCACCATGGTGTGGGCTGGTGTAGCACAGAGCGGGTCACTAACTCAGCAGCATGGCATGGGCTGATATAGCCCAGAGCATGACACTCTCTCAGCAGCATGGTATGGGCTGGTGTAGCCCAAAGCAGGAAACTCTCAGCAGCATGGCGTGGGCTGGTGTAGCTCAAAGTGGAACACTCTCTCAGCCGCATGTTGTGGGCTGGTGTAGCCCAAAGTGGAACACTCTCTCTGCAGCATGGTGTGGGCTGGTGTAGCCCAAAGTGGAACACTCTCTCAGCAGCATGGTGTGGGCTGGTGTAGTACAGAGCGGAACACTCTCTCATCAGCATGGTGTGGGCTGATGTTGCACAGAGCAGAAAACTCTCTCTGCAACACGGCATGGGCTGGTGTATCCCAAAACAGAAAACTCTCTCAGCAGCATGGTATGGGCTGGTGTAGGAACACTCTGAACACTCTCTCAGCAGCATGGTGTGGGCCCGAAGTGGAACACTCTCTCAGCAGCATGGTGTGGGCTGGTGTAGCCCAAAGTGGAACACTCTCTCAGCAGCATGGTGTGGGCTGGTGTAGCCCAGAGCA
Source organism: Chiloscyllium plagiosum (assembly GCF_004010195.1). Lineage (NCBI taxonomy): Eukaryota > Metazoa > Chordata > Chondrichthyes > Orectolobiformes > Hemiscylliidae > Chiloscyllium > Chiloscyllium plagiosum. Next base: position 28,064,042 of record NC_057721.1, read on the forward strand.
GGAAAATCTCTCAGCAGCATGGTGTCGGCTGGTGTAGCACAAAGCGGGTCACTGACTCAGCAGCTTTGCGTGGGCTGATATAGCCCAGAGCATGAAACTCTCTCAGCAGCATGGTATGGGCTGGTCTAGCCCAAAGCGGAACACTCTCTCAGCAGCATGGTGTGGGCTGGTGTCGCCAGGGTTGGGACTCTGCTGAGTGCATGCTATAGCAGTGGTATAGGAAATGTTAGACTCTCTTCAGCTTTTTAAATTTTTTAAATTCTGTGATTGCCACTTCTGTACAAGCAGTGATACACTCTTTACACTTTATTTTACATTGAATGCACATGACAGTAAAGGATATTCAAATTTTTAAAAATACTGTGGGTCTATCTACCCACTTGGACTGCAGCCGTTCATGAAAGCAACTCACCACCAGTTCAAGGTCAATTAGGGACGGAAAATACATGCCACCAGTTCAAGGTCAATTAGGGACGGAAAATACATGTTCATCTTGCCAACAACCTATACATCGAATGTGTTTCTTTAAAGAGAAAAGTACGCAGAGAAGTGTCCTGCACAAGCTCAATTCTTCAATATTGTGAGTGGTGTCCTTTAACAGAAATGAATTTGCTACTGACTGTATTTAACACCTTAATTAGTTCTACATATTTTTGGCAAAATGAAAACTTCTTTGAATATTGTTCAAAGAGACAGATGATACTAACTTGGATGAGGAAGTGGAAGTATGGATTAGTAAGTTTGCCAATGACACGAAGGTTGATGGAGTTGTGGATATTGTGGAGGGCTGTTGCAGCGGGACATTGACGGAATGCAGAGCTGAGCTGAGAAGTGGCAGATGGAGTTCCACCTGGAAAAGTGTGAAGTGATTCATTTTGGAAGGTCAAATTTGAATGCAAATTACAGGGTTAAAGGCAGAATACTTGTCAGTGTGGACGAACAGAGGGATCTTGGGGTTCACATTCATAACCATTCAAAGTTGCCACCCAAGTTGATAATATTGATAAGGCGCATGGTGTGTTCGCTTTCATTAGCGGAGGGATTGAGTTTAAGAGCCGCAAGGTTATGCTGTAGCTCTATAAAGCCCTGGGTAGACCACACTTGGAATATTGTGTTCAGTTCTGGTCTCCTCATTATAGGAAGGATATGGAAGCTTTGGAGAGGGTCAAAGGAGATTTATCAAGATGTTGCCTGAACTGGAGGGGCATGTCTTATGAAGAAAGGTTGAGGGAGCTAGGGTTTTTTCTCTTTGGAGCGAAGAATAATGAGAGGTGACTTGATAAAGATGTACAAGATGATGAGAGGCACAGATGGAGTGAATAGCCAGAGACTTTTTCCCATGAAATGGCTATCTTGAGGATGCATAATTTTAAGATAATTGAAGGAAAGTTTAGGGGAGACGTCAGAGGTAGGTTCTTTACACAGAGCGTGGTGTAAAGTGGTGCATGGAATGCACTGCCAGTGGTGGTAGTGGACTCAGATACATAGGGACATTTAAGCGACTCTTGATTGGCATTGGATGTTAGTAAAATGAAGGCTATGTAGGTTAGTTTGATCTTAGAGTAGGATAAAAGGTCAGCACAGCATCGAAGGCCAAAGGGCCTGTACTATGCTGTACTGTTCTTTTTTTCTATGTTAATTGGTCTAAATTTTACCAGCCCCCTTGGCATGGGCTGTGAAGCAGAAGACCTGGTAAAAATGATGGTGGACGGCATTCCAATTTCCCACCACCTCTGAGTGCAACTTACAGATGGGACCCCAGCTGCATGGTTGCCCAGTAAGTTCACAATTAGGCAAATTATGTGCCTAGCTTTGGCCAATTCCCTTGACAGTAAGCATGTTACTGGTTAGAAGGTAATTGATTAGAATTTCTACTGGAAACAGGCCCTTTGGCCCAACAAGTCCAAACTGACCCTCCGAATAGTAACCCACACAGATCCATTCCCCTACCTTATATTTACCCCTGACTAATAACCTACACTATGGGCAATTTAGCATGGCCCCTAACCTGCACATCTTTGGATTTTGGGAGGAAACCAGAGCATTTGGAAGAAACCCATGCAGACATGGAGAGAATGTGCAAACTCCACGTAGACAAACACCCGAGACTGGAATCGAACCCAGGTCTCTGGCGCTTTGAGGCAGCTGTGCTAACCACTGAGACAGCATGCCACCCTCTATTGGCAATGGGTGTCATCATCATCATGTGGGAGACTGCTAAGTAAATTTTGGTGTCCTCCCGCTTGGCCTTGTGATGGGAGTGAGCTTTTCTTGATGATTACTCCATGGCCCATGGAGATCCGATGCTCATGATCATGTCCATCACCATGACTATGGCATCAGTGTTGCAAGGTGCACCTTCACCCCACATTTTCAGACCTGGCTGAATGGCATGACATGGTAAGAAACATATCTTTGCCTTCAAGGGCACCTTAATATGGAGGTGTCTTCCCTCCTCCTTGCACCTTCAACAATGGCCAGATCTAATGGTGGAGCTGCTGAGACCGCAGCAATCTCCGTCTTCTGATTCAATCAACAGCTCTAAGGGGTGTGGGGGGAGGTTGCCATCCCATTTGGATGGTGGTCCCAGAGGCGACTGTCACTGATAAAATATTGCCACATCTCATTGCCCAGATATCAGTTTGAGAAAACAAGTTTAACCTTAGGATCAGTGAAAATCTATTTCAAAAATAATGTTGATCTTTTGAATGCTGAGAAAAGGTGAGTAATTGCTTTCCTGAAGCAAATGCCAATCATCTCTAATGTCACAGTTAGCAGGTGCTATGAAAACAAGGGAAAGAAAGTTTTCAGTTTGTTCAAATTGGCTCTGTACTGTCAGGTTTTTCTGGAAACAAACTTCCTTTCATATCAGAATGCATGATGATGAACCAGTAGTCGGAATTAACTGGAGGGAATGGGACCTTCAGCAACTTCTAATTTTCTTTGACAATATTTATTAGGAATGATTAGCATTGTATCTTAAGAATTAGACTTTCTGAATCAACAAAAGCTTTTGGCTTTGTCTAACCTTCCTAAAGAAAGGATGGTTGTGTTTGCTTCCTTTTATGTTGCATAACCTGAAACTGTATACAGTAAAATCACTGTCCAATTTTTAAAACATATCTTCTGATCAACATATTCTGATATTATTATACACCTCTGGCATGGGTGGAGCTTAAACCCAAATCTTCTAGCTCAGAGGTAGGGACACTACCTTAAAACAGTTTGTTCAAGCACAGGGATGAAATAGTTACCAGCTGTGCTGGCTTTTCTAACCGAAGCTGGTCATGATCTTAGCTCCACTCTGTCCAGTACTGACCAAAACAAAGCACTCATTGAATCACAAGCTACGTGAACATTTATCATGTGAGGTCCTGCTCAACAACCGCCCTGGAAATCACAAGTGATGCCGTAAACCATTTGATCACTTGAAAACTTTTCGTTTATAGGCTTGCCAATCTTTCAATGCATACATCATAATGCTATGTTGAAATATTAGCATGGCTAAACGTCACATATGTCAGGAAGTGTCATGCTAATGTGTGCTTTGTAAACTATCCCTGTCTTGAAATCCTGCTTTGAAACTAACGGATGATAATCACTAAACTAATTTTAATGCTACTAGGTTAGAGTAAAAAAAGATGTTGTGTTTCTATTCAAGTCTCCTCCCTTTTCGACTTTGCTTCACTTAGACCGGTTGTTTGGGAAACATGAATAACTGTTGTTCTGAGTTGTTATGTCAGGTATGAGCAGAGCTGAAATTGTTGAGATGCACAAGTCCCTGGATACCCAGCTAACAAGTAGGGGTGAAGCCCACTCAACAGAGTGGCAATTGTTCCTTAATAGTTTAAAACCAGAAGGAAAATCAATCCCATTAAGGAGCAATTCCACCCCCATTCCTGGAGGAAGCCCCATCTTAGAAAGCTGTCTGACGATTGGATGGCTGAAACTTCTGTCATCCCGGCAACACCAGACAACAGTAAGCCTCAGCGTGAGCCTCCTTGTTATAGTAAAATATCTACAGGGGTCGGATGAGGCCCTCTAGATGATCACCCAACACCTTCCTCCATGGATTGCAAAATGGGAGACCAGTCTTGGCAGAAAAGCCACAAGCTGCAGTTTAAGGCTTCCTGCCTTCAAACCAGTCAATGGAGGAGCATAAAATCCTGTTCATGATTTCTCATGTCATGGTCACTTCATAAGATCTCTAGTTGTGATAAAATGTTTCAACAAACATCCTCGTGTTCAAATTTATATAATGAGAAATTCTTTACAACATGTGAATCAGATGTATGGAGGCAAAGGCTTGTATCTTGACACAATGTTGAAAATACAGATTAACCCATGTATAGCATCAAACTATGTTTGATTAAGGCACGACACTTTTGAAAACAAACAGTGAAGTACATTGTGGTTTCATTTTAAAACCTTCAACCATATTTTCCCAAATCAAGCTTAATAGGTCTGATAAAAGGTTATCAATCTGAAGCATTAATTCTGTTTCTCTTCCCACAGATGCTACCAGACATGTACTTATAGCTTTTTCTTTTTTCCCATGTGAAAACAGATAAGTTTGCTTAAATATATGCCATTCAGACATTGCCCAATATCAGAATAGATGATCTCAGATTTTCTTGTACGAGATATTAAGGGCCATATTGTTTTCTTTTTCAATGAACTAAGCATCAGCTACTGCACAGAAAGGAATGAACATTAATTACAAAATGGCAATCGCATGAGATTTTTTTCTGCTACCAGTTCCAAGCAATCGAAATAAACATAAATAAACATCGAAGATGGCCCTGCATTAATACTGCTTTCATACTACTTGAGGCATAAGTTGACATATATCTGATTTGAAATACAGGAAGAAAGTTCTTATTATAGTACTTTAACCTTTATAATAGATATCTTGAAAATGAAAGTACACTGTACAGTTCATTTGATTATGGAGCTATTTCAAATGTACAATCTACAAATCAGATAAGTTTAAAAATTTGCTCCTGCTTATTACCAAAATATATCAAGGTACAATTAATCAATGAACTGAAGAAAGATGGTGAGACCATTTCTTCTGATAGTTTGCCCATCAAACATAAACAGACATTGCATTGAACCTATGAGGCATTGAGCTGTCAGCATGGATAAGTTGCTAGCAATCTTATCTCTTATTAGAAGGCATTTGATTCAAATTTAGAGGCACATTTTGTAGGTGCAATATGTGCTGATATTGTAGTATATCTAGTTCTAAGGGGACTCTGTGTTGGTGTAGATGTTATCTCTCATACGAGAGGTCAAATTGAAGCCTATCTGCCTGTTCAGGTGGATGTAAAGTTTCGAATGTCACATTTTTATATCAGATGAGCAGGAAGGATACTGGTTAACAATGCTTCTTCAAGCTATACCACCAGAGTGGGCTATTGTGTCATGCATTTCATTTGTTATTTATGCACATTGACTGACACATTGGCCTATAAACAACATTGACTAATTCCAAAAATATTCCAGAAGATATGAAAGCATCAAATAATGAGAATTTGCCCTAGTTTTACAATTCAGTCAAAAATATGCAGAAAACTAATGATTTAGAGATGATTACTATTCAGGGTGGAAACATATTTTGGTTGTGATTTCAGAACAACTGGATCAGACGGATGTTTATTCACAATATTACAATTGGACTGTTGTGGAGAAAGTAATAAAATTGCACTCCACTGAATACTTACTGAACTAAAACACTAGAAGATCAATCCAGAAAGAAATGTCCAAAACTTTCAGTGCATCTGAATAATATCTTCAATGAAAAGAAAGCTATGGAGACAGCTTTCTTCTGTACATCTCAACAAAGTATGTGTCCAGACACCATAATCAAATAAATAATAATAAAAATACCAGATATATTGAACAAAAACAATCTACTCTTGAACAGATTCAATAGCTTATCTGGGAGGATCATTACAACTAGATATTCACCAACACTAAACAAGAGTTAGACAATAACTTATATGTATTCCAGATGGCCAATAGGCTGGTTGGAACCCAATAATTCTGTTGCTCTAAAACATAAGTTGAGCACTAAAATTCTTGTCTTTATTAAATACATCTTTTTTCCCCCCATTTACATTGAAATATGAAACAATCAGTGGCTGAATCTTACAATTTCTTCTGGCTAAGTCCAAGTTGCATCAAGTTTTTTGGAGGGGTTTTTGACCCAAGGCTTAATAAGTTTCTCACCGCATCATATTAAACTCTCAACATTAATTACCAACCCTACCCAATGATGTGTGGTACTTTCAATTTCAACCCCATTTTACCAAGCACTGTTCCCAGAACAACTCACCACTCAGCAGGTACTTGCTGGAAGACTTGCATCCCTTGTGTCTGTGCCATCTTTAAAAAGCATCTATGCACCAGAATACCACTGGCATTCTGAATCTTTCCTGCTCAGTCAAGGAGAGAGTCAGGGCACAGCAGAAAAGATGGAAGAGAGCAACAAGATTCTCTGACAGGGATGCGAAGGTCCTGGAAAATGGGCTGAGCTAGAGAAGTGGAGTCTGCATTCCAGAGGGCAGCAGAGAAGTCTGAACCACCAGGCACTGTCAGCCTGGTCCTGTGGGACAACAATCTGGTGAGTGCCTCACTGCAACATTACCACACCTAGCCAAAGAAGAAGCAGCTGAGGGCATTGGCGGAGACTAGGCAGCTGGTCAGCCTCAGGTAGAAGAGAACCCTCTGGTGTCATGAGCTGGGGATTTCATCTACATACACAGCGTGGGAATATGAATGTCAGGCAGGACACATTGACCCTCATTACTCGGAAAATGCAATCACAAGGACGCTGCAAACAGTGGGACAGTGCCAGACCCAGCACTTTAGGGTGACAATGGCTTGTAGATGACTCAGCTTATCATAGAATCAGAGAATCCCTACAATGTGGAAACAGGACATTTGGCCCAACAAATCCACACCAACCCTCTGAAGATTATCTGACCCAGACCCATTCCCCTATCCTATCATTCTACATTTACCCCTGACTAACACACTAGTCTACACATCCCTGAACACTGTGGGTAACTTAGCATGGCCAATTCACCTAACCTGCAAATCCTTGGACCATGGAAGGAAACCCAGAGCACTTGGAGGAAACCCACGCAGACAGAGCGGGAATGTGCAAACTCCATTCAGTCGCCCCAGGGCTGGAATCGAACCCGGGCCCCATGGTGCTGTGAGGCAACAGTGCTCAGCACTGAGCTCCTGTGCCGCCCCATGTATAAATGTTTGTCCTTTAACCTTATGTGGGGTTATTAGATTAGATTACTTACAGTGTGGAAACAGGCCCTTCAGCCCAACAAGTCCACACCGACCCGCCGAAGCGCACCAACCCAGACCCATTCCCCTACATTTACCCCTTCACCTAACACTATGAACAATTTAGTATGGTCAATTCACCTAATCTGCACATTGTTTGGACTGTAGGAGGAAACCGGAGCACCCGGAGGAAACCCACGCAGACACGGGGAGAATGTGCAAACTCCACACAAACAGTTGCCTGAGATGGGAATTGAACCCGGGTCTCTGGCGCTGTGAGGCAGCAGTGCTAACCACTGTGCCACCGTGCCGCCCAATCTCTCTGTGTAGGTACTAAGTGCATTATTACATCATCCAATATCATTTCATCATCACAGACAAGGTTATACAAATGGTGCTCTCTGCTGAGGGGCAACTGCACCATCTGGAAGCAAAGGGAACATGAGGCATTAAAGTATTCAAGGAGAAAGTGAGGTCTGCAGATGCTGGAGATCAAAGTTGAAACTTTATTGCTGGAACAGCACAGCAGGTCAGGCAGCATCCAGGGAACAGGACATTCGACGTTTCGGGCACAGGCCCTTCTTCAGGAATGAGCAGAGAGTGTTCAGCAGGAGAAGATAATCCCCTGTGGTTGGAGGGTTCCCAGTCGGAAGATAAGACGCTCCTCCTCCGTCCGTCGGGTTGTTGTGGTTTGGCGGTGGATGAGTCCAATGACCTGCATATCCTCGGTGGAGTGGGAGGGGGAGTTGAAATGCTGTGCTACAGGGTGATTGGGTTGGTTCGTCCGGGTGGCCCAGAGGTGCTCTCTGAATCGCTCCGCAAGTAGGCGGCCTGTCTCCCCAATATAGAGGAGGCCACACCGGCTGCAGCGGTGTGGCCTCCTCTATATTAAAGTATTCAAGTCCTTTGGACTACCTCATCCAACACTGCTAATTTGTTAGCTCTTTCTGTGAACAAAGGTGTGGCTGTCAATGAGTTGTAGACCAGTGGGTGTGGTCAGCACATGGATATAAGCAATGCTGTGGGATGGTCAGGGAGTGTAAAGCCTGCATGCCTTTGTGCTGTACTTAAAAAGGGCCTGTGTCATCCTCAACTGGTCATAACGCCATAAACCAATCGGCTACTTGTTACTATCAAAACCTCAGTTTGGATCCAACCCTGGGATCAGCCTGTTACAAACAGACCCCATTACTGCTTGAGTAAAGCAGTCGTGTAAACATAACTTATAATGAGCATTAGTCACCTATATTTTAAAAATGCAACAATTCCTTTTCCTACTACAGTCCATAACCAAAGATGTATCAAAATAAAACTTCAGCAAAGTTAGATCTCATGGAATACAGGGAGAACTAGCTATTTGGATACAGAACTGGCTCGAAGGTAGAAGACAGAGGGTGGTGATGGAGGGTTGCTTTTCAGACTGGAGGCCTGTGACCAGTGGTGTGCCACAAGGATCAGTGCACTGCTTTTCATTATTTATATGAATGATTTGGATGTGAACATAGGAGTATGGTTAGTAAGTTTGTAGATGACACCAAAATTGGAGGTGTACCTCAGAAGGTTACCTCAGAGTACAATGGGATCTTGATCAGATGGGTCAATCGGCTCAGCAGTGGGGTGGATAGTGATTAATTTAGATAAATGTGAGGTGCTGTATTTTGGGAAAGCAAACCTTAGCAGGACTTATGCACTTAATGGTAAGGTCCTGAGGAGTGTTGATGAACAAAGAGACCTTGGAGTGCAGGTTCATTGTTCCTCGAAAGTGGAGTCGCAGGTAGGTAGGATAGTGAGGAAGGCATTTGGTTTGCTTTCCATTAGTGGTCAGAGCATTGAGTACAGGAATTGGGAGGTCATGTTGCAGCTGTACAGGACATTGGTGAGGCCACTATTGGAATATTGCGTGCAATTCCAATCGGAAGGATGTTGTGAAATTTGAAAGGGTTTAGAAAAGATTTCCAAGAATGCTGCCAGGGTTGGAGGATTTGAGCTTTAGGGAGAGGCTGAATAGGCTAGGGCTGTTTTCCCTGGAGTGTCGGAGGCTGAAGGGTGACCTTATAGAAGTTTATAAAATAAACAGACATGGTCTTTTCCCTGGGGCAGGGGAGTCCAGAATTAGAAGGCGTAGGTTTAGGGTGAGAGGGGAAAGCTATAAATGGGACCTAAGGGGCAACTTTTTCACATAGAGAGTGATGCATGTTTGGAATGAGCTGCAGAGGAAGTCGTGGAGGCTGGTACTATTACAACATTTAAAAGACATCAGGATAGATAGATAAATAGGAACGGTTTAGAGGGATATGGGCCAAGTGCTGGCAAATGGGACTAGATTAGGTTAGGATATCTGGTCAGCATGGACGAGTTGGACCGAAGGATCTATTTCTATGCTGTACATCCCAGACACTGGCAGGTAAACATTAAGGAAAATCCAAAGATGGGTTACAAAAATATTAGAGGCAAGAGAATAACCAGGGAGAGAGTAGGACCCAATAGGCACCAAAGAAGTAATCTGTGTGTGGAGCCAGAAGATATACCTGAGGTTTTAAATGAATACTTTGCATCTGTATTCATTGTAGAGAAGAAGCATGTAGTTATAGAAAACAGGGAGTGAGACTGAGATATACCTGCATGAATTAGCATAGAGGCATTAGGGCTTTTATTAAGATTGAAAGTGGATAAACCCCAGCCCTGATGAGCCATATCCAAGGCTGCTGTGGGAGGCAAGGAAGGAAATGGCAGAGCGTCAGACATTAATTTTACATCCTATCTGTCCACAGAGGAGGAGTCACAGAACCGGAGGACAACTAATGTGGTACCATTATTCAAGAAGATACTGGGATAAACCAAGAAACTACAGGCCAGTGAGCTGACCATCTGTGGTAGAGAAACTATTGGAAAAACATTCTAAGGGACAGAATTAATGTCTGCTGGAGAGGTATGGATTATTCAACAATACTCATCAAGAGTTTATCAGAGGAAGAATCATGTCTAACAAATTTGATTGAATGTTTTTGGGAAAATAATTTGGAATGTAGATGAGTGTAGCGTAGTTGATGCAGTCCACATGAACCTCAGTGAGGCTTTTGACAAGGTCAGACAGAGAAGAATGGTTAGGGAGTTAGCAGCTCATAGAATCCAGGGTAACTTAGCAAATTGCATCCCAAATTTGCTTAGTGGCAGGAAGCAGAGGATGCTGGTCAAAGGGCTTTTTTTTGTGACTGGAAGCCTGTGTCCAGTGGCATATAATAGGTCTAGTTCTGGGTCGCTTTCTGTTTGCTGTGCACATTAATGTTCCAGACTTGAATGTAAGAGGTTTGATCAATAAGTTTGTAGATGACACAAAATTGATGTTATAGTAAATAGCAAGGCAGCAACCTTAGACTATAGGACAATATAGATGGGCTCCTTACATGGTTTGAAGAGTGGCTCATGGAATTTAATTCTAAAAATGCGTGTTGACGCATTTTGGGAGGACAAAATAGGCAAGAGAATATGCATTGAATAATGGGATTCTATGAAGAGTCAGACAGACATTTGTGTGCATGTCTAGATCCTTGAAGATGGGAGGGCAGGTAAATAAGATGGTTAAGAAAGCATATTAGATACTGGTCTTTGAGAAAAGGCATTGCATACAAGAGCAAGAGGTTATAATGGATTTGTATATAACACTGCTTTAGGCTGCAGCTGGAGTCCTGTACACAGTTCTGGTGGTCCACTGCAGGAAGGATTGTGATTGCACTAGAGAGGATACAGATGCAGTTCACCAGGATCTCCAGGTCTGGCCTAGAGTGATTCCTCTGTGATGAGATACTTGATAGGCTACGGTTGTTTTCTTTAGAGAACAGAAGGCTGAGCGAGGATCTCACTGAAATGTCCAAAGTTTTGAGGGGCATAGACAGGGTAGACAGGGAGAAACATGACCCCTTAGTAGAGAGCGGCACGGTGGGCGGCACGGTGGCACAGTGGTTAGCACTGCTGCCTCACAGTGCCAGAGACCCGGGTTCAATTCCCGCCTCAGGCTGTGTGGAGTTTGCACGTTCTCCCCGTGTCTGCATGTCCTCCGGGTGCTCCGGTTTCCTCCCACAGTCCAAAGATGTGCAGGTCAGGTGAATTGGCCATGCTGAATTGCCTGTAGTGTTAGGTAAGGGGTAAATGTATGGGTGGGTTGCGCTTTGGCAGGTCGGTGTGGACTTGTTGGGCCGAAGGGCCTGTAATGTAATCTCATAATCTCATCTAACCAGAGGTCAGTAGCCAGTTGACACAGTTTTAAGGGAAGGAGCAGGAGGCTTAGAGGGCATTTGAGGAACAGGCTTTTCTCCCAGATGCTTGTGACTATCTGGAACTCTGCTGGAAATGGTGGTAGAGGCAGGAAACCTCAGAATTTTCAGATGAGTATGCCATGGCATACAAGGCTACAGACCAAGTGCTGGAAAATTGGATTAAAATAGATGGCTTTTTGATGACCAGTGTGGACACAAGACCTCTTGCTGTGCTGAAAACGCTCTCTGACTCTATACTCCAAAACTGAAAGCAACACTTTTATTTTAGAATTACAACCTCAGGCTACAACACAGCCAGGAGAAGCTAAATTCAAAATGCATTAGATTGCAAGGATGAGAGAAGATTACTTTTAAAGAGAAACCTGTAGAACCATCATAAGAAAACAGTATATGCAAACTCTGTACCATTAACCCTTTCAGTCAATCACAAGTATATAGAGGTGGAATAGTGATCAGATAATGTCGATATTTATCAATGGATGGAAGAACTCTCACTGAGGCAGAAGAATGAAAATTCTAAAGAATATTCTGAAGCAAGTTCTTTCCAGCTTTGCACTGAAAATGATGGAATTCTGCTCCTTGAAGCGGCAGTGACAGTCTCTGCTGTGACCATCACAGTCAACAATAGTGCTAAATGCACAGTGTCATATGCTTTTGTTTGTTGGCCTCTCATCACTTTTTTAATTATTTCTGTCTCCCTGAGATATGCTAAAATGCAACAGCAAATGCTATTCTGAGCTCCTAACTACTTCTCAGCTATCCGCAATCTCAACTGCAGCTCATGGGTATAATAATAATTGTATGGTAGAAGAAGTGTCAGTCCCACTGTGAGTTAAAAATGTAAGCACGTCTGTAGCAGCAGGCATGCAGGCTTATGAAAGATGCTGAATGTCCACCCACACACACTGCATATTCAAAGACACTAGCTTTGCTCTTTCTTTATCTTTTGTTCATTAAAGATGAGGATTGATATTTCCGGGTGAAATGTGTATACCTTGGAATCTAAAGACAGTGCAGAGCATTCCTGACTTGGCTTGCACTCTGCACTAATGCTAAATCTAAGCTATTCTTTTATTAAGTTTAATGGTTCTCATGTCTATTTTGTTAGCATGTCTTTGATGCTGCTTCATGTCTTCTATATCAAAAACTGCAAATGCTCAAATATCAAAAGAAAACTGAAGATACTGCAAATGCATGCCAAGTCTATCAGATTCTGCAGAAAGTCAACTCAATGATTTGGGTGTAGATCTTCTACCTGAATTGAAAACTGGGAATTAAGAGAGTACTTTAATAAAGTAATTTTATTTTTATTCATGCATTGCTGCTTGGGCCAACATTTATTGCCCATTCCTAGCTGGCCTTGTGAAGGTGGTGGTGAGCTGCTTTCTTGAGTGACTGCAGGACATGTGCTCTAGATAGACCCACAAAGCTGTTGAGGGGGGGACTGAGGGGGAGGGAGGGTAGGAGTTTCAGGAATTTGACCTGGCAACACTAAGGAAATGGAGATATCTTTCCAGTTTAGGGTGAGTGGCTTGGAGGGCAATTTGCATGTAATGATGTTCCCTTATATTGTTTACCTTTGGCCTTCTTCATGGTAGTTAAAAAAGTTTGGAAGGTGCTGTCCAAGGAGCTTTGGTGAACTTCTGCAGTGAATCATGTAAATAATATATATTGCTGCTACTGAGTATTAGTGATGGAGAGATTGACTATTTGTTTGAAGATCATGTTTTGGGTTGGAGCCTGTCTTCAGTGTTTCTTGGGTGTGAATTCCTGAAGAAGGGGCCGAGTGTTTCTGGGGTGTGAATTCCTGAAGAAGGCTCTGGCCCAAAACTTCGATTTTCCCGCTCCTTGGATGCTGCCTGACCTGCTGTGCTTTTCCAGCAACACACACTCAACTCTGATCTCCGGCATCTGCAAACCTCACTGTCTCTTGTTTGAAGATATGATGCAAACCAAGCAGAATGCTTTGTCTTATATGGTGCCAAGCTTCTCGAGTATTGTTGGAGGGCATTCATTCAAACAAGTGAGAAGTTTTCCATCACATGCCTGACTTGTATCTTGTAAATGGTGGACAGGCATTGGGGAGACTAGAGATGAGATTTTTTAATGCAAGATTCCTCGCAACCTTACCTACTCTTGTAGCCATTGTATTTGCATGGCTTTTCCAATTCAGATTCTAGTCAGTGGTAACCCCAGAATGTTGCAGTGGAGGATTCCGTGATGGTGATACCATCGACTGTCAAGGAACTATGGTTGTTTTCTCTCTTATTGGAGATGATTATTGCCTAGTGTTTCTGGGTATGAGTGTTATTTGCCTTGTGCCAGCCCAACAATAACTTTTATCTCGGTCTTGCTGCAGTTAGACATGGATTGCTTCAGTATCTGAAGAGTCATGAATGTTGGTGAAAATTGTGTATTCATCATTGAACATCCTGATCTCTGATCTTCTGATGACGGGAAGGTCATTGATGAAGCAGTTGAAGAAGGTTGGGCCTAGGACACTACCCTGAGGAACTCCTGCAGAGACGACTGATCTCCAACAACCACAACCATCTTCCGATCTATCAGCTATGTTCCCAAATTGTATTGATTCCAGTTTTGCGCGGGCTGTTTGATGCCACACTGTTTGATGCGGTCTTGATGGAAAGAGCTGTCACTCTCACCATCTTAGGATTTCAGAAACAAAAACAGAATTTGTTGGAAAAGCTCAGCAAGTCTGCAGCATCTATGACAAAAAATCAGAGTTAATGTTTCAGGTCCGGTGACCCTTCCTCAGAGCTGATGTTAGCGGGGAAAATGTTGGTTTATATGCAGAAGATAGGGTGGGGATAAGGGGTAAGGAGTGAACAACAGGTCACAATAGAACGATAGAGCCCAAAGAGAGAGAACGGTTGTACAGACAAAGGATCTGGCTATAAGAATGAATAGCTGTTAATGGAGTCTGTTACTGCCTAACGATGTGTTGTGTGTAACAGCAGACTGTGACAACAAGGTCTGGAGTGTGGGGTTGGGAGATAGGATATGGGAGTTGGAGGGTGGGGGGAGCGTGGTTCAGGCCCTGAAGTTATTGAACACAAAGTTAAGTTTGAAGGGCTGCAGGTACCCTAATGGAAAATGAGGTGCTGATCTTCCAGCTTGCACTGAGCTTCGCTAGGGAACTGCAGCAAACCTAAGACAGGTGCTGACCAGGAAACAGGATGGTGTGTTAAAGTGGCAGGCAACTGGAAGCTCAGGGCCTTTTTTGCAGGCAGAACACTGGTGTTCCATGATGCAGTCACCCAGTCAGAAATTCCTCAATGTAGCGGAGACCACATTGTGAGCGGCGAATGCAGTAGGCTAGATTGTGTGAAGTGCAGTTAAAGTACTGCTTCACCTGGAATGGATAGGTGTTACACCTTCAGCGGTTGTAGAGGAAGGTGCCGTGGGGCAGTGGTGGGGTGTCAGGAGTGAAGGAAGTGTAGACCAGGATGTCCAGGAGGGAACAGTCCCTGCGGAAGGTGGACAAGGGAAGGGAGGGAAATATGTATTTGGTGGTGGCAATTCACTGGAAGTCACAGAAATGGCAGCTGATGATCTTCTGGATGTCAATGCGGTGGGATTGTGGGTAGAGACGAGGGGAATCCTATTGCTATTGCAGGAGTGAGTGAGAGCGGAAGTATGGGAGATAGGTCAGACCTGTTTGAGGGCCCTGTTGACAATGGTGTTGGGGAATCCTGGGTTGAGGAAGAAGGTGGACATTTTGGAGGCTCCCTGGTTGAAATTGGCATCATCGGAACATATGTAACGGAGACAGAAGAACTGGGAGAATGGAATGGAGTCTTTACAGGAAGCAAGGTGAAAGGATATATAGTCCAGGTAGCTGTGGGATTCAGTCAGTTTATAGTAGATATTAGCTGCCCATTCATCCCCAGAAATAGAACAGAGATGTACTCTCATGGGCTACGAGTTACGTCTGTTTCTTCATGGGGCATATGGAATATCCCTTGTTCCAGTTCTATTTTGGCCCCCACCCACAACTCTTTCTCCAATATATTGATGATATCATCAGTGCAGCTTCCCTCTCTCATCTGGAATCTGAAAAGTACATCGACTTCGCTTCCAATTCCCACCTATCACTTCTACCTGGTGTTGGGGAGATTTCACTGGGGTGTTTAATGTAGGGCTAGGGAGGGTGACACTAGTTCTGCAACAGACACTTCTAGTTCCAGCCCTGAAATGGTTAACAACAGCCAAGCGAGCTGCTGCTGGCAACTGCATGAGTACCTGGCTGGAGCTTGTAAGGGATATGCATAATGTTAATTAAATCTTGGAGCCTGTAAATACCAGCCAGTATCAATTGCCCCATCGAAACTCGGGATTAAAAGAAACCGATCGGAATCTGTAACTGTTAGACAAGTGTGAATTGCTCTATCGGAACCTGTAACTGTTAAGTGTGAATGGCTCTATTTAAGTCTAAAGTTGATAAGTGTAATTGTCAATTTAGTTAAACTGAAACTATTGAAAATGGCTAGCCTGTTAGACGCATAGTAATTCCTTGAAACAATGAACTATTGAATACGGGATCGGAACCGCTCCCGGGGATGGCTGAGCCATTGTCAAGCACAGCAGGAGCTGGACAGGCACTTCGATGCAGCCAATAGGAGGACGGATCCCCAGCGCGCGCAGATGAATGGACCAATGGGGAAGGCGAACTGACCGGGGACTCCAGGCAGCGCGAAGTATAATTGTGTCAAGTTTGAACGAGAAGGGAGAATGCCTTCTCCAACGAATGCATGCTTGTAGATTCGTTGTACCAGTTAAGATTCTGTGAATAAACTGCTGTCTGCGTCTAACCATAGTTGCCAGTGTGAGTCTCTCCTTCCGAAAGAACACGCAAAGACGGACCCCGCGGGTCCGTCTTAACATTGGTCTACCTCTGACTCCTCCCTTCTCTTCCTCGACATCTCTGTTTCCATTTCTGGGAATAAACTGGTCGTTAATATCCACTATAAATGCAACGACTCCAACAGCTACATGGACTATACATCCTTGCACCCTGTTTTCTGTAAAGAGTCGATTCCATTCTCCCTGTTCCTCCATCTCCGTTACATATGTTCTGATGAGACCAATTTTGTCAAGGGAGCCTCTGAAAAGTCCACCTTCTTCCTCAACCGATAATTCCCCAGCATCGTTGTCGATAGGGTCCTCAACCAAGTCTGATCCATCTCCCGCACATCCGCTTTCAACCCTTCTCTTCACTCCCGTGATAGGGTTTCCTTTGTCCTTACCTACCATCCCACCAGCATCCTATCCAAAAGATCATCAGCTGCCATATTCTGCTACTTCCAGCCAGATGCCACCACCGTACTCATATTCCCTTCTCCTCCCTTGTCCACAGGTTCCCTCTGGGACACCCTGGTCTATTCTTCCTTCATTCCCAAAACCCCACCACTGTCCCACAGCACCTTCTCCTACAATTGCCAAAGGTGTAACATCTGCCCATTTACCTCCTCCCTCCTCAGTATCCAAGAGCCCAAACATACCTTCCAGGTGAAGCAGCACTTTACCTGCACTTCATACAATCTAGTCTACTACATTCTCTGGTCTCAATGTAGTCTCCTCTACACTGGGGAAATGAAGCATAGACTGATTGACCGCTTCACAGAACACCCATGTTCTGCCTCCAAAAATGACCCTGAGCTTCCAGTTGTTAGCCAATTTAACACACCACCCTATTCCCTGACCAATATCTCTGTCTAAGTGCTCCAGCAAAGCTCAGTGCAAGCTGCAAGATCAACACCTCATTTTCCGATTGGGACTCTATGGCTCTTCAGACTCAATATCGAGTTCAGTAATTTTAGGGTCTGATCTACCTATCTACTAGCCCTCAACCCCCACACACTAGGTCATGTTATCACTGTCAAGATTAGAGTAGTGCTGGAAATGCACAGCAAGTCAGGCAGCATCCGAGGAACAGGAAAATCGACATTTCGGGCAGGAGCCCTTCATCAGGTCTTGTATCACTCAGTCTGCTATTACATTACTACCCATTTTTAGCCATTCACAATCTCCATGAACAGCTATTCACCCTCCTTGCCAGATCATTATCTACTCCATTGTCTATCCAACTATTCTCTTTCTTTGGACTCTGTCCCTACCTATCATTTACTCTTTACCCCCTACACCCACCCTATCTTCTGCATATAAACCGACATTTTCTTCACTACCATCAGCTCTGAGGAAGGGTCACCAGATGCGAAATGGTAACTCTGATTTCTCTTTACAGATGCTGAGATTTTCCAGCAACTTCTGTTTTTGTTTCTGATTTACAGCATCTGCAGTTCTTTCTGTTTTTTTTTCTTCGGAATTCAGTTTTGTACGTATTTGAACTAAGATAGTAACGACATCAGGAAATGAGTGGAATCTCAACTGAACGTCAGTGAGCATATTATTGTGAACAATTGCTGTTTGATATCACTATTGATGACACATTCCATTACTTTACTGATGATCGAGTGCAGACTGATGGGGCGATAATTGAGCATAGGGTGTGTCCAGCCTTTGGTGTATAGAACATACCTGGGCAATTTTCTACATTGTTGAGTGGATGCCAGTGTTATAATTGTACTGGAACAGCTTGGATAGAGGCACAGCAATGTCTGTAGCCCAAATCTTCAGTACCATTGTTGTTATATAGTCAGGGCCCATACCTTTTATATCCAAATAGCTACTGAAGTTTAGATGGCTAAGATTTATTGAAAAGAGATAAAGAATCTCTCAGCCTGCATTTAAATATTTTGCCATTTGAGATTAAACTGGCAGTATTGCACTGCTAAGAACTGTTTCCTTCCAAATCTTGAAAGCAACGGGGCCCTTTTGCGCAATGAATCTGACTAATACAGAGTTAAATGTCATCTGTATAATTAAAATGTACGCCTGGAATTGTATCTGCCTCTCCTGCACTTCATCTCAATCTCTTGTTTTCTGTGACATCACAATATGAGCAAAAGGGTTTCATTATTTGTCTTCATAATTCTCCAGGTGTTCATGTACCTCCCACACTAGATACACAAAGAAAAAATATCTTTGCCGCAATCTAACAAGAGCTGAGAATGACACTACCATGCAGCAGCACCTCTCATTTCACAAAAAGAGTGATATCAGCTTATATGGAGTGTAACCCTAATTACACTTGAACATTAATTGCTTTCACAAATTAACACAGAATGACAAGAATTCAAATGAATTATTTTTTTAAATTAACCATATGCTTAGTGTGCAAATGTTTATTATACCATGGCAATAATCTGATGTACATTGAATGCCATCTAGTGAAAGATGCAGAATAATGCAACAGAACATTTCATTTATTACTCAGTGAACTTTATTAGAATTTTCTATAAATTCATAATGGATGAATTGTCTGGGTGATTTACGATTAATTTGCCTTGATCGATATATTGTAATGTTCATTATTTCAATTTAACAAGCTCACAATAGATAATACTAACTAGAATAACTGGTTAACTGATCTAGTCAAGCAATAGCCTGATGATGTAATATACACACAGAATTATTCCCTTCAAACAACATCCCAAACTCATTCATCTTTGCCAGAACAGACTCAGCAGAGATGACAGCACAAAAGTGTAGAGTTGGAAAGGATTGGCTCTGGAAATCCTGAATATTAATCTCTAGCCCCATAAAGTATCACCATCAACATAGTTAAGAAAATCTCCTACCACTGACTACTTACCACTTTCCTTCAATTGATGAATTAGTTTGTCTTGAAAAGAGTCCACATTACTGAAGAGGTGGTGTTAGAGGTCTTAAAATGCAGAAAAATAGGTAAATCCCCAGGATGTGATCATGTGTGTCCCAGTATATTATGAGAAGCTGGGCAAGAGGTTGTGGGCCCCTAGCTCTCAATTTGTATCAACAACAACCACACAAGAGGTCCCAGAAGACAAAAGGTTGGCTAATGTTGTGCCATTATTGAAGAAAGTCTGCAAGGAAAAGCCAGGGAACTGCAGACAGATGAGCCTAACTACAAGGGTGGATAAGTTCTTGGAAGAGATTCTGAGAAATAGGATCGACATGCATTTGGAAAGGCAAGGTCTCACAAATTTCATTGAGTTTTTTGAAGCGATGACCAAGAAGACAGATGAAAGCAGAGCATTAGATGTTGTCTACATGGACTTTAGCAAGGCCATCAACAAGTTTCTGTATGGTAGACTGGTTAGTAAGGTTAAATCACAAAGGATCCAGGAAGAGATAGCCAATTGGATACAAAATTGGCTTGATGGTAGAATAAATAGGGTGGTGGCAGAGGGTTGCATTTCAGCTTAGTGGCCAGTGACCATCGATGTACCACAAGGGTTGATTCTGGTTCCATTGTACTTCATCATTTATATCAATGATTTGGATGAGAATATAGGAGGTCTGTTTAATAAGTTTATGAATGATATCAAAATTGGTGGCATAGCGGACAGTGAAGAAGGCTATCTAAGAGTACAACAGGATCCTCATCAACTGGACCAGTCGGCCAAGGAATAGGAGATGCAGTTTAATTCAGATAAATGTGAGGTGTTGCATTTTGGTAAGACAAGCCAAGGCAGGTCTTGCACAGTTAATGGTAGGGCCCTGGGAAGTGTTGTCAAACAGAGAGCCCAAGGGGTGCAGATACATAGTTACTCAGAAGTGACATCATAGGCAGACAGAGTGGTGAAGAATGCGTTTGGCATGCTTGCCTTCATCAGTCAAAGCTCTGAGTATAGGAGTTGGGACATCATGTTACAGCCATATAGGATATTGCTAAGGCCATATTTGGAGTACTATGTACAATTCCGGTCCCCTGCTATAGGAAATTTGTGATTAAACAGGGAAAGGAAGATAAAAGGATTTACAAGAATGTTACCATGACTAGAAGGTTTGAGTTACAAGGAGAGGCCGAATATGTTGGGACTTTTTTTTCCCTGAAGCATAGGAGACTGAGGGGTGACCTTATAGAGGGTTATAAAATCATGAGTAGCAAAGGTAAGA
This sequence comes from Chiloscyllium plagiosum, assembly GCF_004010195.1. Lineage (NCBI taxonomy): Eukaryota > Metazoa > Chordata > Chondrichthyes > Orectolobiformes > Hemiscylliidae > Chiloscyllium > Chiloscyllium plagiosum. Next base: position 28,084,645 of record NC_057721.1, read on the forward strand.
TAAATAGCCAAAATCTTTTCCCCAGTGTAGGGGAGTTCAGAACTAGAGAGGATAGGTATAAGGTGAGAGGGGAAAGATTTAAACGGGACTTGATATTCAACATTTTCACATTGAGTGGAAAATGTATCTGGAAGAAGCTGTCAGATGAAGTGGTAGAGGAGAGTACAGTTGCTACATTTAAAAGACATTCGGAAAGGTACAAGAATAGGAAAGGTTAAGCAAATGCAGACAAATGGGACTACTTCAGTTTAGGAAACCTGGTTGGAAAAGCTGATTTGGACCAAAAGGCTTGTTTTCGGGTTGTATGATTCTATGATTCTAGTTCTTTTCCAAATTGAATAACATTTGGAAGAAACACTGAAGGTAGCCAAGGCATTGAATATATTCTAGGTATGGGACTTCAATGTCCATCATCATAAAATTTCTTTGTAGCCCTACGATTGACCAAGCTGCAGAAGTCCTAAAGAATAGAACTGCCAATCTAGACCTGTTACAGATGGTGAAAGATAACTAGCATGAGAGTACAATCTATCTTATTTCATCCTCTCCAATATATTTGTTGCAGGTGAATCTCAGCATGGAATGTCCTTTGCAGGCAAAGTTTCATCTTCACAAAGAGTGAATTTGGAAGCAGAAAAAGCAGGAGGCTAGGAACAGAGCAACAGAAAAAAGGCTGGGAGTGGATCGGTGAAGGTGTCTCTGTCTCTGTGGTAAAACTGAGTAGTCATACCAGAGTCGAAGAAAGTGAGGACTGCAGATGCTGAAGATCAGAGTCAAGAGTGTGGTACTGGAAAAGCACAGCAGGTCAGGCAGCATCATAGGAGCAGGAGAAACGATGCTTCGGGCATAAGCAATTCCTGATAATAGACAATAGAAGATAGGTGCAGGAGTAGTCCATTCTGCCCTTCAAGCCAGCACCACCATTCATTATGAAAATGGCTGATCATCCTCAATCAGTATCCTGTTCCTGCCTTATCCCCATAACCCTTGATTCCACTATCCTTAAGAGCTCTATCCAACTCTTTCTTGAAAGTGTCCAGAGACTTGGTCTTCACAGCCTCCTGGGGCGGAGCATTCCATACAACCACCACTCTCTGGGTGAAGAAGTTTCTCCTCAACTCTGTTCTAAGTGGCCTACTCCTTATTTTTAAACTGTGTCCTCTGGTTCAGGACTCACCCATCAGCGGAAACATGCTTCCTGCCTCCAGAGTGTCCAATCCTTTAATAATCTTATACATCTCAATCAGATCCCCTCTCAGCCTTCTAAACTCAAGCGTATACAAGCCCAGTCGCTCCAATCTTTCAGCGTAAGATAGTCCCGCCATTCCGGGAATTGACCTCGTGAACCTACGCTGCATCCCTCAATAGCCAGAATGTCTTTCCTCAAATTTGGAGACCAGAACTGCGCACAATATTCCAGGTGCGGTCTCACCAGGGCCATGTACAGCTGCAGAAGGACCTCTTTGCTTCTATACTCAATTCCTCTTGCTATGAAGGCCAGCATGATATTAGCTTTCTTCACTGCCTGCTGTACCTGCATGCTTGCTTTCATTGACTGATGTACAAGAACACATAGATCTCGTTGTACTGCCCCTTTACCTAACTTGACT
>NC_057721.1:28087650-28134156 GCF_004010195.1 Chiloscyllium plagiosum
CATCTTTGCTATGTTATTACTTTTTCCCTTTTGTCTTTATATGGTCCTTAACTTCCCTCGTCAGCCACGGCCACCCCTGCCTCCCCTTAGGATCTTTCTTCCTTTTTGGAATGAACTGATCCTGCATCTTCTGCATTATTCCCAGAAATGCCTGCCATTGTTGTTCCACTGCCATCCCTGTTGGGGTATTGCACCATTGAACTTTGGCCAGCACTTCCCTCATGCTGCATAGCTGCCATCCCTGTTGGGGTATTGCACCATTGAACTTTGGCCAGCACTTCCCTCATAGCTGCATAGTTCCCCTTATTCAACTGAAATATTGTCACTTCCGATTCTACCCTCTCCCTTTCAAACTGCAGATTAAAGCTTATTGTATTGTGGTCACTACCTCCTAACAGCTCCTTTACTTCGAGGTCTCTGATCAAATCCAGTTCATTGCACAACACCAGATCCAGAATTGCCTTCTCCCTGGTAGGCTCCAGCACAAGCTGTTCTAAGAATCCATCTCAGAGGCACTCCACAACTCCCTTTCTTGGGGTCCAGTACCATCCTGATTCTCCCAGTCTATCTGCATGTTGAAATCCCCCTTAACAACTGTAGTAATATCTTTGCGATAGGCCAATTTCAGCTCCTTATTCAACTTACACACTACATCCAGGCTACTGTTTGGGGGCCTGTAGATAGCTCCCATTAGGGTCTTTCTACCCTTAGAATTTCTCAGCTCTATCCATACCGACTCTACATCCCCTAATTCTAGGTCCCCCCGCTCAAGGGACTGAATATCATTCCTTACCAACAGGGCCACCCCACCCCGTCTGCCAGTCAGTCTGTCCTTACGATAGCATGTATAGCCTTGAATGTTCATTTCCCAGGCCCTATCCACTTGAAGCCATGTCTCAGTTATCCCCACAACATCGTACCTGCCAATTTCCAAATGAGCCTCAAGCTCATCCACCTTATTTCTAATGCTTCATGCATTCATATATAATATTTTTAATTTGTTACTCCCCTCACCCTTCCTATCAATCCCTATTTCACTTGACCTTACTGCATGATTCTTTTTTGGGTTTTCTGCTGCATTGATTCCATTGTCTTTCTTGACTTCTCTTGTTCGAACTTTCCCTTTAACTTCCTTCTTAAACTTCCAGTTTGTCCCCTCCCCCCCACTATTTAGTTTAAACGCAGCTGTGTTGCAGTGGCAAACCTACCTGCCAGAATGCTGGCCCCCATCTATTGAGGTGCAACCCATCCCTCTTGTATAATTTATCCTTACCGCTAAACATACCCCAGTGATGCAAGAATTTAAATCCTTGCTTCCTGCACCAGTTCCCCAGCCACACATTCAAGTCCATTACCTCCCTGTTCCTGTCCTCTCCAGCCCAAGGAACTGGAATCAAACCAGAGAAAACCACCCTGGATGTCCTTTTTCAGCCTTCTTCCAAGTTCTCCAAAGTCCCGCTATAGAATGTCCCTCCTCTTCTTCCCGACGTCATTTGTGCCGACATGCACCACCACGTCTGGCTCTTTTCCTTCGCCCTTGAGGATTTCCTGCACTCTGTCTGCGATGTCCTTCATCCTGGCACCAGGAAGGCAACACACCATCCTCAAATCCCGCCTGTTGCCACAGAAACCCCTGTCAGTCCCTCTCACTATGGAGTCCCCTATTACCACGGCTCTGTGTGATGTCTGACTCCTCGGCTCTGCCTCCATGCCAATTTCTGATTGGCAGACCTGACCGCCTCTCGGACTGGCAGTGACGCCTGTCTCTATGGTTTCCAAGAGATTCAACCTGTTCCTGACAGGTACTTGCCCGGGATCTCTTGCACTTGTCTCATCTCTGCCTTCCTCATCGTCTTCTCCCTTCTATTCTCTTCTGGTATGCTCGGTGCAATAACCTCGCTGAAGATCCTGTCCAGAAAGATTTCGTTCTCTCGGATGAGCTTGAGGTCATCTAGTTCTTTCTTCAGTGCTGCAATATGCTCTGTCAGAAGCTGAATGTGTATACACTTTCCACAGTTATATGAGCCAGCTACACCAGAGTCTCTGACCTCCCACATCATGCACACAGTACACTGAATCAGCTTGGTAGTCATGTCTTCACCCTCTTCAACTGTGACGTAATCACTTCTCTCAACGTCTTTGTCAAAGACTCCTGAGCCAAAGGCTCGCTCTTTTCTCATCAGAAACATCCCTCGACCCCCGTGTTTTGTTGCAAGTCTGTGGACTTTCAATTTAGGTTAGAGGAGGCCCTACTGCATAGAACCTGGGTCCTAGAACCCACCTACTTAAATAACACTCACCCACCTTCCCAACAGCCTCTGCGCTCCGACTTCACTTCCACCCAGTTCCCGCCGCTCTCTACTGCAAAAAAAAGGGCTGAAGGGCTTTTGCCCGAAACGTTGATTCTCCTGCTCCTCTGATGCTGCCTGATGTGCTGTGCTTTTCCAGCACCATACTCCCAAGTCATAGCAGAGTACAAGGAATCTCAAAGGGCTAAGTCTTGAGGTAAATTCTTAACTCAGTTAGCCAACAATATAAATTAGATCAACTGAGTTGTATAAAAATTAAAAGTGGACCTTTTTAAGAAAATGCATAATTTTATGCACTACATAATGTATAATTTATCACATAATTACAATTAAAGTTTAAGCAATCAGATGTCGGAAGGGAAAAATAAAATAATGCAAACAGGGATAATAACATTGTGGTTCTCATTGTTTTAAATTTAAATAAATATCTGAGACACACACATGAGAAAAAAAACAGCCAAGTTGGCATATCTGTAAGATAAGGTGACACTAGGATGAGGGAAGGAGCCGATTATTAACAGGTGAACGTTGTTATGAAGATGTGTTATCTGAAATATTAACCTCGAATATCATAGTCTGGAGACAGTGTTTGGACTTTCTGAAAAGAACTCTTTTTAAACAGCAAAGCAAAATGTCTGAAGGAGGATCTTGTAAGAGGGGTCTTGATTGAAACATAAGATTCTGAGGATGCTTGACAAAGTTGATATGGGGGGGGTTCATTCTTCTAGAAGAAGCCAAATCCAGGTATTACCATTTAAATATAAGGGGTTATACATTTAAGACTGTATTGAGGTGTTTGTTTACTTACTGAGCATCATAAGTTTTGTGATTCTCTTCAAAGGCAATGGAAGCAGAAATTTAGAATCTTATCAAGGCAGTGGTGAATAGATTCTTGGTAAGCAAAGGATTGAACATTAATGACACGAGGCAGGAATATGGAGTTATGATGGCAATCAGATCAACTATTAAATAGCAGAGCTGGATGAAACAGTCATATAGCTTACTCCAGCTCCAAACTCTTATGTAAAAATGTAGGCAAGAATACAAACTGCTTCCCTGGAGTTACTAAATCTACAATACTTCCAGACAGAGGCCACATCTCAGAAGGAAAAGCCAACAGTACTTGAAAATGACCGCATTGGTCATACTGGAACTTCATTTCAAACTCTACAAGTTAAGTCAGAGAGCTAGGTCTCATTCATCAGTTTCACTGTTGATTCCTTCTGGAAAGACCCCATGTGTGGGTGTAATAAATCCATTGCATTTGAACATGCAGACCCAAATAAAAATAACTTGCCTGGAGCAATAGACTTTGCTAATTTTCTCTGAAATCTCATTCATTAACATGAATGAGTTGAAAACCCACTGGAAGATTTCATTACTGCAAATGGAGAATTCATAAGAGAGAATTTTGAAGCAAACCTATTGTCTCCAAAGAAAAGCAAATTCACTTAGCTATTACTGGGGGTTTTCCCATGTTGATTGTGTGATCAATAGAAAGTTACACAACCTTCTGCCTTTCTCAGCTAAGTATACATGTCCTGTTGTACAACTTTGTTAATGGTTGAGGATATTGACGTTGTGTTTGGTAGCCACTCAAAGCTTAATATTAATAGTTCTAACAGCTTAAGCTATCTGTGATTTTATAATTAAGACGTTAGGGAACTAAACTTATTCATTATAAATAAATTGAATAGTTAAGAATTAATTGTGAGAAATCAATAAGGATATTTCCTTCTCAAAGCAAGGACTGTTAGAAATTGGGGATGCCCTTAAACCTGTTTTCACCTGGCATTCCATATTTGGTATTTCCTGTGTAGCATGAACCTTATTTAACTGTGTCACATTAGTAACTAACCTTCTGAAAATATAAACAAATTTCTAGAATGTGATGACAGAGAGAGGTTATAAACATCACTGAGATCATGACTTACATCAGTAATTTATCAGGTGCCACCCTACTCAGTATCCATGTGGTGTATTGAAAAAGATTTTGTTCCTGAAAGGAATTAATATTAATGTGGGCAAAAGGACAACAGTCATCCAGCATCATGTGTAGCTGCTTGTGTTCATTGGCTGAGAGGATTTAGATAGGTGTTTGAAACAGCACAGATGGCTAGCCCCCAAAGGACTGTATATCAATTGGGATAGGTGGGTAGAGGAGGGGCAAGCAAAGGGGATTATCCATAATCTTTTTTTATTTTTATAGATATTTTTAATAAAAAAAGTTTTTAAGATTTTTTACAAAATTACAAAAGTAATACAAACTAGTGTATTCCACTTTACAATATAATAACCACATCAGTATTAACTTTAAAAAAACTAACTACTAATCTATTCTACAAACAACCAGAACATAAAATAGTATATCATATATTACTAACAATAAACCAAAAGGCAAATAAATAACTAGATACATGCTCAGAATAAATTTATATCAAGTCATAACAAAACCTGTATTTATACAGGATTCTTCCTCCCATTACCACGGCTAAGCAAAAGCCCTGGAGAGTATGGCCGAAATATCTGTGTCAATGTAGTTTAAAAAGGGTTGCCATCTTCTAGAAAATAATTCAATTTTTTGGTGCACCATATTCATAAGGAAGTCAAGGGGGATATATTCCATGATTATCCTGTGCAATTTGAAAGTCCTGGGAGACCTTCGGATAGCCAATTCACTAAAATATTTTTCCTCGCACAAAAGGAAAGGATAGTAAATAATTTCCTCCCATATACATCCAGAGAGGGAAAACTTGGAGAGCCCAATGGTAGGAACACTGGATCTAATCCAAACTCCGTACCCAAAATCTCTGTCATGGCATTTGCTACATGTCCCAATACCTGTGGATCTTATGGTATGTCCATAGACAATGCTTGAGAATACCAACTTCAATTTTGCATTTAGGACACATTGGGGATTCTCCTGCCTTGAATTTTGCGAGTCGTTCAGGTGCCATGTGAGCCCTGTGAAGTATCTTTAATTGAGTAGCCTGAGTTCTGTTACAGATAGAGATCTTCCTGGCATTTTCCCAGACATCCTCCCACGTTTCTGAAGAGATTTCCAACTCTAATTCTTGATTCCAGGTTTTATATAACCGTTCTATGTCCTTCAATACCTTATTGCATAGTGAGTGGTAGAGAGTACTGACTGAGGACAGTTCCATCGGCCAAAGCACTCTCCTTTCCCTATCCGATTTATAAGGATTGACTATCAGTGTGGTCTTTCTTTGTATAAAGTCTCGTATTTGAAAATACCGAAAGAGGTCCTTGCTAGGCAGTCCAAACATCTGGCGTAGCTGCTCAAAGGACATCATGACCTCCCCATCGAACAGCTCTCCCAAACAGGAAATACCTCTGGACTCCCAAGTTTTGAATGTAGCATCGATCAGCCCTAGTTGGAATCCCGATGTTCCCACTATGGGGGTGTAGGGGGAGGTTTTTTGCAGGTTACCATCATCTTGTTGCATTATCCTCCAGGCTTTGATTGTATTTAATACAATAGAGTTTTTACAATAGTCCATAATAACTCTCATCTTGTCCGTAAATAGTAGATTGATGAGGGGACATTTTGCTTGGGAGGTCTCAATATCTAACCAGATTGATTGTGGGTCACAAGAGACCCAATCAGCTACATATGGTAACTGAGAACTCACTGGTACCTCCTGAAATCTGGAAAGTCCAGTCCTCCCCTTGCTTGTGGAAGCTGCAGCTTTTCTAATTTGATAAGGGCTTATCTATGATTCGAAATAAAGGAGCTGAGCCAACCGTAGAGCTTACGCAACGCCTGTCTCAGCAGCATTAGTGGGAGCATTCTCATAGGATAAAAAAGACGATGTGGAATATTCATTTTAACTAAGAGTACCTTGCCAAGCCTGGATACTGGGAGATCTTCCCAGCATTGAAGGTCCTAAAACATTTTCTCTAATAAGTGTGTATAATTGGCTTTATATAAGTGACCAAATACCGGAGTGATAAAAATACCTAAATTCAGAAAACCTAGTGACCACCAAAAGGGAAAACAAGATCCGTCCAGGAAATCGGATATACTGACAAGGCCTCCCAACGGCATGGCCTCCAATTTCATAAAATTGATTTTGTAGCCTGAAAACATATCAAATAGATTGACCACTTGAATTAAGTGGGGCACAGATGTCAAAGGATCACTTAAGAAAAGGTGTACATCATCCACATTGAGAGTAATTTTGTGCTTGCCCAATCCAACCTCCGGAGCCATTATTTAGGGTCAGTTCGTATAGCTTCTGCCTGCGGTTCAATCATTAGCGTGAATAATAATAGTGAGAGAAGAATCCCTGGCAACAGCCTCTGCCAATGCTAAAGGTATCTGAACTTAAACCATTGGTGATCACTACTGCTTTGGAATCATTATATAATACTGAAACCCATTTAGTAAAGACCTCTCCAACACCGAACCGTTCCAGTGTATAGAAAATATATGGCCATTCTGCCCGATCGAATGCCTTCTCTGCAAATAGAGAGACAACTAAACCCAGTATCGTTCCCTGCTGGCAGGCTTGTATCATATTTAAGACTCTAATGTTATTAGTTGACCTGCGACCCTTTATAAACACCGTCTGGTCCTCTTTTATAATGAATGGTAAAACCCTCTCAAGTCTTAATGCTAACATTTTTGAGAGAATTTTAAAATCCACATTTAACAAGGGTATGGGTCTATATGAAGAGTAATCTTCTGGGGCCTTTCCCTTCTTAAGAATGAGAGAAATATTTGTTTCTCTTAGTGAAGGCAGGAGGCAGTCCTGACTATGTGAATAGTTATACATATTTATAAGTTGCCCGACCAAGTCCCCTATAAATTCTTTGTAGAACTCAGCCTGGAATCCATCTGGTTCCGGTGCTTTGCCACTCTGAAGCTGCCTCACCGCCTCCTGTACTTCCTGGGTTGTCAGGGGGGCATTCAAGAATGACACCTGCTCCAAGGTTAGGCCCAAGAGGGCCAGGTCTTTAAAGAAAGATTCCATTTTCCTCATTCTATCCTCACAGTCCTACAACTTATGCAACTCAAAATAGGACTTTCTAAAAGCTGCATTGATCTTTTTATGATTACATGTCAGGGTACCAGCACTCTCTCCAATAGACGTAACGGCTTGTGGAGCCTTTTTCTTTCTGGCAAGATACGCTAGATACTTGCCAGGCTTGTCACCGTAATCAAATAATCTCTACTTTGCGAATAATATCTCCCTCTTTGCTGTTTGGGTAAGTGCGGTATTCAAGGCTGCCTTAAACGCTGTGATCCGCTGTAGTTTAGTAATGAAGGGCCGATCAACATACGCAGTCTCAGCTGCCTTCAGGCAAGCCTGCAGCAATCACTGTTGCTCTCCCTTTTTTCTTTACCGGGACGCAGAATATGAGATAACCAAGCCTTGCACGTATGTCTTAACAGTCTCCCACATTATCGAAGGGCTACTGGCCATGCCTGAGTTGATGTCCAAGAAAGTTTTAAACTCCTGTGAAAAATATTTTACGAACTTGCTATCTTTCAATAAGAAATGTCTGGGGCCTATCCCATCATCACTAGTCTTAGCTTCCATGTATACTGCGGCATGGTCAGAAATTGTTATATTACCTATCTTATAAGACAGTATCAAGTTCAAAAGGATCGAGCAGACAAAAAAATGTCGATTCTGGTATGGCACTTGTGTGGGTTGGAGTAGAAAGTAAAGTCTCTACCCTCAGGATGGAGACACCTCCACACATCTTACCAACCCCAGTTCCCTATTCAGATCCGCCAATTGCCTAGATCTCAGAGATATGGCCACAGAACTCCAAGGTATCCCGTCTGTCTCTGGGTCAATGATACAATTAAAATCTCCCCCTATAATTGTATGGCGGACCTCAAGAGCCATCAACCTAGAGAATGTTTCCATTACAAATTTAAAAGAATGTGCTGGGGGGGCAATAAAGATTAAAAATCCCATATTCCTCTCTATATATTAGGGCTTTAATCAATATACACTGTCCAGACTCAACTTTTATCTGGCTTAACATTTGGATGGGAAGTCTCTTCCGAATAAGAACGGCTACTCCCCTACTTTTTGAGCTGAAAGATGAAAATGACACCTGGCCAAACCCATCCTGTTGCAGCTTCGAGTGCTCCTTATCAATTAGATGTGTCTCCTGTAAGAGAGCTACATCAACCCTTTCTTTTTTAAGACTTGATTATATCTTTATCCTTTTGATTGGCGAATGGCTCCCCTTGACATTCCAGGTGCACCACCTAAACGAATGGCTAGCCATGATCGTCCAGGCAGGCCCGAGAGCCCCCAGGAGGAAGAACCCCACCCAAAAGGCATTGAATAAAGACCACAAACAATTCACATATAAAAAGAACTCTTTAAAACAGTTTAATTGAAACAATTAAGAACTACTCCTAAATAAAAATAACATAAAACATATTTAAAAGGAGACTTTCCCCCTTGCTCACAGGGGGCACTATTACCTTCCAATAACACCGCCATAACCTCTCCCAGCTAGGGCCCTGCCCTCAGCCCAAGCATTACAAAATAGAGTAAATTAGTTCCAGTATCTTATAAAACAAGAGTTAAAAGTGGGTAACCCACCCACATCCCCACACTATCACCTAGATACGCTTAACAAAACAACACAAGATAGAAATATGTAAGATTAAAAAATTACAATCCTAGCACGTCTTAAACAACTAAATAAGAAAAAAGAAAGAAAACCTCACTCAGTAGCATCCCCAAATAATCTAATAAACCGCACAAGCTGTAGATAAGACACCAAGAAATAATAAGGAACAACCCTCCCCACTCCCAGCGAAAGATGGACAAAAGAAAGGTGGACAAAGGAAGAAGGATAGATGAGGAGGGAGGGGCGGAGCAAAATAGTCATTATCCATACAGTTCAAGTCCCACAGTCTATTTGACATCGTCCAGGAATTCTTTTACCTTCTCTGGTGATTCGAAGTTATATACAGATCCTCCATGACTGAAGCACTGCTTTGCCGGATATCGCATAGAATATTGAATATTTAAGTCTCTCAGATGCTTCTTCGCCTTGTCAAATACTCTCCTCTTGCAGACCACAACCGGAGAACAGTCTTGAAACAACATTATTTTGGAGCCCTTGTACATCATGGCATGGGGATCCTTCCCTAAGACTCTGGAGGCCTCCAGCAACATTTGTTTTTCCCTGTAACGTTGAAGTCGTACTAGGACCGGGCAGGGATGTTGGTCCAACCCGGGCCTGTGCACAGCAACCCGATGGGCCCGCTCAACCCACACTCGGCCCAGCTCCAACTCCAGTTTTAATAGTTGTGGGAGCCATTGCTCCAGGAAATCCACAAGCTGGCCTTCCTCCTCTCATTCAGGAAGGCCCAGCAACTGAATATTTTTCCGACAACCTCAACGTTCGAGGTGGTCGATATGCTCCTCTAGGGTCCGGACTCCACGCTCCAGAGCCTGGACCTGACCCACGGATGACTCAGCAGCAGTCTCCGAGCCCGCGGACCATTGCTCCGCCGGTCCGACACGCTGCCCGAGTTTCTTGATCGCTCGGTCATGCTTCTGCAGCACCTGGACCGGGTCTCCTCGATGGATGCATCAATCTTCTCTCGGAATTTAACAAACTCAGAGATAAGGTTCGCCTCCGCAGGTAAGTTCCCCGAGGCAGCCGCGGACATCTCTGCTGCTGCGGGGAGTGGGTGGAGGGGTTCCCGCCTGTTGTGAGCTGCGAGAGTTTTTACCCTAAGTCATTTTAAAAAGCACCAAACTGTTAAAGTTTGATGCAAAATATCCAAGAGTGTTGGGCAAAAACTATTTTAAGTTAATAGGTGAGGTGAGGGTGGGCGCACTACTTTGCCTGAGTCTTGAGCAAAGCTCTGCAGACTCAGACCTGCTGGGTCGCTGCCATCTTGAATCCTCCATCCATAATCTTCTTGCAGGAGGACCAGGAGTTCCATTACATCAGCCCGAGGGAAGGACAAAGGCAGCTGTGACATTTGGGACATGGGAGTGCATTGCCTGTATGCCTTCATTCTGCAGAATAGCTGCAGGATCAGTAAAGCATTCTCATCTGCCATGCATTGTATACTTGCTTTGTTTAGTAATTAACTGATAAATCATATCTAACCTGCTGCTTATTAGCAAACTCAGTAAATTATCAGAATATTTCTCCAAATTGTCAACTGTTTATATCAGGTAAATGTGGTTACAAACTCCCTAAATTCAACACTGGTGTTCAGAGTGGCGGATCCCATCTTCTAAATTGTTAAACTGGAGAATGTGGTAGTGATCTGCTTTCTAGAAGTGTTGTAGTGCTTGAAACTTGGAGATTTGAGACACCAGTGTTGTTATCTGTACGCAGAGGTTCACTTTTGACCAGATACTAAATGAGACCAGCCATATAAATTGAAGGGTTTCAAGAACAGTTCAGAGGCTGGAAATTAGCAATGAAGGAATCAGCTCCTGACTGCTCAAAACCCTTTCACTATCAAAAGGCACATTTCAGAAGTAAGACAAAATGGTCTCCATTTACTTGGAGAGCTAAAACAATACTCGAAACTCAAAACAATCCAGGACAAAATAGCCTGTTCCATGCTCTCCACTGCCAATATCCATTCCCACCACAATTATTCCCAACCAGCTACAATGTGTTACAATCCCTCCAGAGAATGTCATTTTTAAAAAATTATTTGAATTTCCAATCACACGACCATTCTGATGAAGGTCACTGGACCTGAAATATTTACTTTACTTTCTCCCCACAGATGCTGCCCGACCTGCTGCGTTGCTCCAGCTATATCTGTTTTTGTTTAAGATCTTCAGCATCTGCAGTTCTTTGTTTTGTTTTCTGAACTGACAGTGTCCAACATAAAGTAAATGCATATGAAAATTTCAAATTTTAGCACGTTAAGACTGTAACAAACTAAAAACAACTTCAACTATACATAACTAGGAGACAACTAATACCCAAAACTGCAGAAAAGATAAGACTTATTAATGGTTTTATGTAACTGATAAACCATGTCTCATACACTGCTTTGCAATATGCTCTCCACAGGATTCCTTTACAGGAAACAGTCCACAACCATTCCTATCTACTATGGGTTTTCATTACCCAATTTGCACAATATAGTCGAGTGACCATCCATAAGCACTTCCCTCAGTTCTTTCCAGAATTTCCAAACTGGTGACTAGCAGTTACTCTGGCCATTTACCCTCCCTGCCTCCTAGAGCAAACAGTCTTGTCTTTCTTCTCCTACTGTGTTTGCCAGCTCACTGAAGATTCTTAGCCTTCTCCACTCTGCTGACCACATCAACTGCAGCCTTTTGTCCTCATGAGACCTCTCTCTCTCTCTGATTTTCTCTCTCCCTCTGTGTAGGTCCAAAACTGGCAGATGGAGAGTCTTTGTACTGTTTGTCCAACTGTTGATATGTTGTTTTCAGATGTTAACATTTTACAATTACTCACAGTAAGTTGGCCTCTGTCCTTATGGTAACCAAGCCACCTGGCTTGTTGTCAGGCAGAATTTGAAGGAAATTGCATGATCCTCTTTCTTCTACCATTTGACCTTGAACTAAGGAGATATTCCAAAACATATTCATCTTATAAATCTTACAAACATGGGTGCACCATCTGATAGATGCATTGTGACAATGCAATGAGATATCTTCAACAGCATCTCATAAGCCCACAATTTCTCCTGCCTAGAAGGACAAAGGCAGAAAGTTCATGGGAGCATAACCACTAACTGAAAGTTTCCCCACAAGTCACACTCCAACCTAATTGTAAATCTGTCTGTGTTCTTGTTGCTTCATTGTCACTGAATCAAATGCTGGAACTCCCTTCCTAACAATGTTATCTGCACACATAGAATGCAGTGATTCAGAGGGCAGTTCACCAGCTTCTTCCCAAGGTCAATTAGAGATGGGCAATAAATACATTCTAGTGATCCCTATTCCCCATGAATAGAGAAACGAACACCTGACTTTGGGGGCATTTTGAAGCCTAAATCATTGCATCTTTGAGCCATTAGTTTTGTAACGTGTACATAAATTTGCCAGCGTTAATCATTCGCTCAAAGATTTTCATTATAGGATTCATGGTGCCGTAGCTATGGTTAATTTTCATTAGGTTGCCATTGGTGAGTGTGAGAGACTAAGGGCGAGTGGGGGCTGACAGATGCCAATGTTGATTAGAAGCTGAGGTCCCGCCTCGCACTTACATGTGGTGAAAGGGACTGCAAGTGAAAAGATGAAACAGAAGGTGAGACACAGAGTCAGCCTTAAGCTGATTATGTTTTTTTTTTCATTTTCTAATCTTTTGATCTTTTTGGGAAGAAAGGGATTCCATTCAGTAATTTATCTGAAAAGTTTCACTAGGGATTAGAACTTTTGCTTTCATTTTCAAATATAATGTTTTGTGAGTTAGAAGGCAGAATCCAAAGTCAGTAACTAAAAAGAATTGAATGTATTTTTGATATATTGAAACAATTCCTTCTATTTGAAACATCCAACTCAAAAAAAGAATTGGTATGGTCCACATGGTATAATATCTTTCTGTTGTCTGTCATTGGTTATTATCATTTTACTTTGTCATCATGTTTAATGATTATGATAGTCAAACTCAATTTAAATTTGCTGTCAAAATATTACACCATGTAAACATATAGAAAACTCTCTGTTTATTCCAGCAATTTAATCCTCACAAAACCCCTGCACTGTTCAATAATATTGCATCCTATTTTTCATATGAAGATATTCAACTTCCTCTTGATTTCATGTCTGACCATTTGTGACTATGCATAGGAATTTCCAATAGAGAAAACATCACTTCACAGTAGAAATTATGCTTCAATGTTTCAACAATCTTAGATAATGACATAAATAGCTTTTAAAAAATACTTTTCAATGAAACGTCTTAAAGAAGAACTTTACAAGAACTGAGATTCTATCATCATTTGATAGGAAACGTTTACAAATTTATGAATGTGAGCTCCTTGGACAAGAATTTTATCTGCTAAACTTATCAGAAATTGAGCTACATTCCAGTGAAAAATCAAGGACAATAGGGTGGGAGATCTCTAGCCATACACAAACCCATCATATATTTTGCTCCTTTTCCCTTGAGAGAAAGTCCACTCTTTCACTTGCTGAAGGTATATGATGACAAAAATAAGGGGCCTCACATTGCTCTGTTTGCTATGGATTTACCAACAGAGGTATGGCAGTCGAAACTTACCACATTACGATTACTGCGTTTTGAGGTAAATAAGACCAAATACTTCCAATGCAGAAAGTGATTGTTTTAGTAGTTTCTTTAAGGAAGAAATACCATAGACAGTACAAAATTCTTCAATTTGCATTTAAATACAGTGGATCACACTGGAGGCAGAGGTCAAAGGAGAACAGCACTATTTTTTGAAGCCAACTCTGATATTTTCTTTGAAGAGTGGAATTCATTCAAAAGTAATTGCCACCCCTGCTTGTTGTATTTAATGTTGCAAAACTACACAACAAAATGAGTTATGAAGGAGCCTTGAGCACAAATTAGTGGGTTACTGCAGGTGCAGAATTCAGGCCGGCAGTGACTGTTGTTAGAAAAGCTAAGAACTTACATTTGTTCAGCATCCCAATGATAGAAGCAAATGAGGATCAAACAACACATCAATTTCTGGGCCTTGTACTAAAATGCCTGCCAGAAGATGGGTGGCAGTAGGCTGTAGGGAGTGATAGGAAACTCATTAAAGAGATCTTTCAGATTAAAGTAGTAGGGTCTCTTCTCTATTTCACTCTCTTTATATCACCAGTCACTCAACAAGTCTGAGACCTGTTAGAAAATATGAGGATCTTTGTGATTCTATTGCTCTCTTTAACATCACCTTCTTTTTTTTCCCACATTAGCTGCAACAACCAGGACATTTAGTGAACATTAGTCCAGCAAAATAGTTGGAATAGTGTGTTGAATTTCAGGAGCCAAAGCCACTACAGAGGGAAAATTTCCATTTCCCTTCATCTTCCACTGATGCTGCAGAATCGTCTGGATTAAATAACACTTTTCATTAATCTGGAGGAGACTGTAGGGTTTGCCCACACTGTCAATAAATCAGAAAATATCTTCTGGTAATCACATAAGTCACAAAATTAACAAATATTTTTTTAAAATTTAAGGTAAAATAATCCTTTGAGGATGTGAGAATAGATTTATGAGCGATGAATGAATGAGCCAAAAATACATTTAATGGACAAATGAGGAATAAAAAGGGATTGCAGCAACAATTGTATTGCTAAAGTATATTTTTAAAGACTTAAATGTGCCAATGGGTAAAATTTACTAAAGGCAATAAGGCTGTCACCCACCAACTGGAGATCTAGAGATAAAAAAACCCTATTGCCTATTTTCAGGAAGGATGTAAGAACATAAGAAATAGGTGCAGAACCAGACCATCTGGTCCATCGAGCTTCCTCCGCCCTTCAATAAGATCATGGCTCATCGTCGTGGATTGAGCTCCATGACGGGTGCATTAGATACTCCAAGCACTTAATTGGGTGACAGTGGGTCAAATAATTTAAGAAAATCAAAGACTTAGTGGAGATTATCTTACCAAATATAGGGGGCATCCATCTTGAATGAATCTGTCAACAGAAATATCTTATCCTCAAAGTTGTGAATATACAGTGAGAAGAAATTGAACAATCAGAATCAACATCACGTGTTCTTTATGCAGCAGTGCCAGTTTACTCTTATGGTCTCATCTTTCTTTAAAACACAAGAGATGAAGGTGCACCAGTCTGTGTGGTGGTCAGCTTTCCAAATTATATCATTCACTCCATCTCATTCAATTCTAGTCAAACCTTCTCCTGATCAACAAATGACTTTGCATCATTGTTAAGATGCAATATAGCATCACTCTTAAAATTGCTAATAGCATTGAAGCAGTCTAGGCACAATTGTTCGACATCAATTGAGACACACATGATCTTCTATCACACTGGGTTCAGTTTGAATCTCATGAATTGTGACTGTACAGAGATTTATGCATTATGGTAGTGCAGCTAATACTGGGTTGTTGGTGTCTACCAGGTAGAAAATTTTGGGAAGCTAATATTACAACCCACTGTGGTAGAAGACCGTAAATCAATTCCTACTATTCCTGGAGTCATACCAAATTTTATATTTTTAAGGTAAGAACAACATCTTAATTTACCTGACTTTCAGACTAAAGCTGATAGCACTAATCAGGTTTCTACACAAAACAAATGTTAGTATTTATTTGAGGTAATTAGACTATAGCTACAAATAAACAGGCATAAACCTTTGGTATATAACAATATTAAACAAAACTCTAGTCTCTTTCTAAATTCCCTCTTACACACACACACACACACAAAATAGATTATGGGCAGAAGTAAAGAAAAGTTGAAATCTCAGTTCAGGGGTTTCTGCTTCTTGATTCCAATGTTGAGACTTCAGCTCGCCAAATCCTTGGTATTCAGTTGGCTTTCTATAGAAGATTCATCTGGTTTACAAAAACTACAGAGTGACTGACTCACTTGGAAAATGCCTCTGATTTATAAATTCGATAGTCACAGCTCACAGCAACCAGAAAGGTTGCAGGAAAGGTTTTCTTCAGGATTAACTTTTTTTTAAAACTGGAGAAAATAGGCACTTTCTGCTGCAGAAAGTAACAATACACCCTTCTGTGTTTCTCTGTGTCTTGCCTCTGTAATGTTTTTCTAATTCCAATGTGCTCAGCTGAGAAATGATCAGTTTCAGTTATAAACAATTCGTCCTGATTGTCTGCATAGAGCGGGATCGCACAGTTACAGAAAAATAGTTCACAATCAGTATCAAATTCCTTACCATGAAATTGTGCAGCCATCCTGATAAATTCCCCTTTCTAGGACTCCATGTACTTTCTCCACAGTAAGGCCCCTGATTACTACAGACCACCCCCCATGACTGACCATAGCCCATCCCAAGATTGACTAGCAGGGCAACCTCGACTAATAACACCAATCCCCAGATTAATGTTTTCACACCACCCTGGCTGACCCACCTGTAATGCAGAAGCATAAAAATCAAACATGCTATCATCTCAAAGATAAAGTGCTTTGAGTAGTGATTGAGTTGATCTGATAGCGGTCGTGATGATGTGGTGAGTCTGATCTTCTGACGATGCTTATCCAAATCAAGGTTTCAGGAGGATGTTGGGAGTGAAGCATGCAGGGACATTGTGCAGAAGAAGCAGATGCATGATGTCCATGGAAGGAATTTCGTAAGTAGTCACCAGGTGCCCACTCTGTTTTACCTGCCAAGAATGTGTGCCAACTAGTTTCTTGATGGAGAAGTGGAAGTGGAATATAAATAGGGCAAGTTTGGACTTTAATGACATGCAACTGCATGGAAATAAAGCAGTTGCCCACAAGGAAAATATTCAAAAGTTGCCATTTGAGGCTTGAGGGGAAACCTGGTGTTTTACTAAATAATCTACAACCTCCTTAATAACCAATTCAAACATCTTTCCTGGATAAGTGTCAAGCTAACTGCTTGTATTTTCTGTTTTTTAATTTGCTCCCTTCTTGAAGAGAAGGGTTATGTTTGCTACTTTTAAATTGAATGGAACCATTCCAGAATCTAGAAACCTTGGAAAATTAACATCCATGCATCAACTATATCATTAACTTCCACTTTCTAAGATTGTAGGATGAGGTCCATTAGGACTCGAGGAATTGTCAGCTCACAGTCCATCATTTCCCCAATCATGATAATTTTACCAAATTCTTCTCTCCCATCCACCTCCTGATTATCAGTTATTACTGGGATTTTTTGGTGTCTTCAAAGTGAAGACAGAAGCAAAATATTTATTAATTGCATGTGTCATTTCATTAATATCTACTATTAATTTCTTGTTCTCTCTTTTCTATTTTCTCTTATCCTTTTTAAAATTCTATCTGTAAAAGTTAGTTCTTCTTAGATGTTAATTTCTTTCTCCTGGTTAATATTTTAATAATTCTCTGATATTCATTATATTCTGTCCAAAAATCTGATCTGCCACTCATCTTTGAACAGTTACATATTTTTTCCTTAAGGTCAATGTTTTCCTTGACTTCTTTATTTAATTTCTGATGGTGGATCTTCCCCTTAGAATTTTTCTTCATAGTGGGTGTCTACATTTTCTGATTATTCTATAATGTGCTTTTAACTATCTGCCACTGCTTCTCTATTGTCCTATGCCCTAGCCTAGCAACCCAGTTCGCTTCAGCAAATGTGGCTTTCATACCTACACAGTTGTCTTTACTTAAGTTTAAAATGCTACTCTGAGACACAAATTGAATGTAGAAATCAATCATATCGTAGTTGCTGCTACCTAGCGCCTTTACTATGAGATCATTAATTAATTCTGTTGAATTACACAATGCCAAGTCTAAATTAAATGACTCTATGGATGATTCAAAATAAGCTGTTCTGAGAAATTACCTCAAAAGCATTCTACAAACTTTTCATGCTGGCGATCATTGCCAATCTGATTTTACTATCTTATGCATAGATTAAAATCACTCATCATTATTTTTATCCCATTACCACAAGTACCTAAAGTTTCTTCTTGGATACTTCATCCCACATTGCAATTACTCTTAGGAGGCCTGTAAACCACTCCCACTGGTGACTTCGTTCCCCTACTATTCCTTGATCCCATCCAAAACAATTCCACATTCTGATCTCCTGAAATAAGGTTATCTCTAACTGTTACAGCAGTGTCATCCATAATTCACAATGCAACTCCTTCACCTCTACCTAGCCATTTATTCTTCTTGATGTCAATATGAAGAACCCAATTCTTGTCATCCTGCAGCCATCTTTCCATAATGGTTATCAGAAACATGTGCTCTGAATTTATTTACTTGCTATGAATGATATGCATTTCCAAGTACATAGCCAGTTATTTTGCATTTTTGTTACCATTGTCACATATAGTGCTGACTGATAGTGTATTTGTTTGTTCTCTCTGTCCCTTTCTCATTATCTTATGGCGAGTTACTGCTTTTTGGGGCAAAGTGTCCAAGAATCTCTCCCTCTCCTTGATGTATCACCTTGTCTTGAAACTAGCCATCAATTCCATTACTCTGAGTTGGAGTTCCTGTAATTTTGGACACTTTCTCCAAATTTGTTTGCCCTAAATCGATTTTGGGATTGGAAACTCCCATATTTTGTATCTGTGTCCCAATTGTCTGTCCACTAATTATTAAATTTGATGAAATTACTTTAACCAGTCACATAAATAACTTAGTGCCTACAATTTTATTGCATCCAATGAATGCTGATACCACATACAACTGAAAGCTATATGCAGACACTTACTGGCTGATCAGCTTACCAGATTGGTCCTGGTGACTCTTATTTTTCCCTCTGCTTGTCAAATTGAACATGCACTGGCTCCCAGAAGCTGAGCTGGTGCATTATAATGAAACCAGGAAAGGAAAAACCAAGGTACACTTCCTTCACCCACTTCACCAAATAGCTACACTTACAAAACTCCCTTTCACTCTATGCCAGCTACAATGTTCAATATAGTTTCATAATTCCAAGCCAGGGACTTGGAGGGAAAGTTACAAGGGCTAGTGTTCCCATGCATCTGCTGCCCTTGTCTGTTTAGGTGGATAGGATCGTATGTTTAAGAGATTTTATCAAGGAAGCCTTGACTGCAGTGTATCTTGTAAATTGTACACTTTGCAGCCTTGATATGATTATGGTGGAGGGAGTGATTAATGGAGATGGTGGAAGGGATATAGAACAAGTGAGCTGCTTTATCCTGGATGGTGTCCAGTTTCTTGAGTTTTGGAGCGAATGGACAGCATTCCATCATACTCCTGGACAGTGACGAGGTGAGTTGCTTACCACAAGTTATCCAGGCTTTTACCTGCTCTTGTCATCATAGTGGTGAGCCTGGTCCTTATATTAATTGCAGCCACTTGGAGTCCCACATCCATGGTCTCATGCAAGGAATTTTCCCCAACATTTTATATCCACTAACACCCACATCAGAATGCATGCACATGATGCTTCCACAAAACACGACAGTACACACCCGAGCAAGCAATAACACTTTGCTGTGCCTGGTGACTTTTCTTGAGCAGTGTAATCTAGAGTGACAGAATATTGGTATTTGTTTTCTCTTGCACTTACTCGGCTTTAATTCACATCTACCCATAACACATGACACACATAAATGTTGTACTTAGCAAAGTCATGCACTTTTATTGATTTTAGTTTTGTCTCTGGTGGCCCATATGATGTGACACAGGCAAACTGATCTGTGAATTTAGGTTTTCAAAATGAACAGTTATTGTTGGGATCATCAACACTGCACACACATCTGAAATAAATCTACTACCAGCTGTTAACAAAAAGTCTAGTACAAATATACACCAGTCAGCTTGAATGCTGACCCAAACTATAGCACTGTCAATCACAGCAGAGAAACCCCTCCATCGCCAGACCACAACAACACGACGGTTGGAGGAAGAGCGCCTCATCTTCCGCCTAGGAACCCTCCAACCACAAGGGATGAACTCAGATTTCTCCAGTTTCCTCATTTCCCCTCCCCCCACCTTGTCTCAGTCAAATCCCTCGAACTCAGCACCGCCTTCCTAACCTCCAACTTCTTCCTGACCTCTCCGCCCCCACCCCACTCCAGCCTATCACCCTCACCGTGACCTCCTTCCACCTATCGCATTTCCAACGCCCCTCCCCCAAGTCCCTCCTTCCTACCTTTTATCTTAGCCTGCTGGACACACTTTCCTCATTCCTGAAGAAGGGCTTATGCCCGAAACGTCGATTCTCCTGTTCCTTGGATGCTGCCTGACCTGCTGTGCTTTTCCAGCAACACATTTTCAGCTCTGATCTCCAGCATCTGCAGTCCTCACTTTCTCCTCAGAGAAAGTTTTAATCATATATAATTAATAAATAACAAAAGGCAAAAAATGGAAAACTATATGTATGCAACAGAAACTTTTCTTCAGACTTGTTATATTTCTTGTCACTTAGACTTTTAAAATTTATGTTAGCTGCCAACAGTCCTTCTCAATCCTTTATAATCAAAGGCTCAGAGGAAAAGTTTGAGGAGATACCTGTAATTTTTATTTGTATTATCTCACATGAGGGGAGTTGTTGGTGAGCAAGTGCCTGGTCTCCATATGTCCTCTAAGCACCAGCAGCCTGGAGTATTTCTTTCTCAGCCAGCTATGGAGCTGTCACAGTGACGTGCTCACCAGTGTGAGTCCCAAACATTCTACATCTGATGTTTCCACCGAGGTATCAGTATCTGAGCTGGCCAGGTATACACAAGGCTGCCTTGCCAGTGCTTCCTCTGAGGCCTTGGAAATCTCTTCTTCAGAGGTTGAAGAGATGCCTTCTGGCAGCATGAGCCATTTCTTGCCCTTTTTGTCCTATTATAGGCTTCTTTCTCCTGCAATGAGGAAAAGGAAGGGACTGAGAGGGTTGCAAGGGCATGGCACAGCCAAAGTGCTGGTGCAGGTATCAATAGTTGGTGATGTGTCCTGGGTAAGTGAGTAGGCAGCACTGAGGTGAGTGAAGGCACGTGAGAAAAGATGTTGCAGGGAACACTGAGAGTGGCAGAGCATGAGCTTTTGTGGGAAGTGGGTGTGGGAACAAAGATAAAGGGAGTGTGAGGTAGAAGAGAGAAGAGTGTGCCATGCACCCTGGTGGGACAGAGAGATCATTGACATCCTTGCTGCATAGCAGGACATTTGTCTACATCCTGGAGATGGCAGTAACCTGGGTGATGACTTGGAGCTGTCAGCCAGGATCTAGAGGCACTATCTCTTGTGCCAGTCCTCTGGGAAAAAAGACACCCTCTTCTGTACCACCCCAATTACCAGGACCACCAAATCACGGTTGGGGAATCACGGTGCCATTTTCCCCTTCTCAGATATCTTCAGAAAGACTGTCCTTTGACAAAAAGAACATCATCAGAATGCCAGTGCTCATCCATGTGCACAGCAGCATTTTAAAGGTGGCATGATCACCAGGGATGCCTGTCTTTTGGCTGATATCCAAAAGAGTTCTTCAGGGAACAGCATATGGTAGAATGAAGCTATAATCAGGTAAGAGAGATGCCATACAAAAGGATAGGTTCTTAATTAAATGAATTATGGTAAGATACAGTGAGAACTTTCACTCGGCCTCACAAGAAATCTTCCATGAAACCTGATTAACCTGACATTTAATCTAAAAAAAAAGTCAGCCCTTAGTTTTTTTTGTCAATATGGCATTAGTTGGAGTTCAAAAATACTGGCTCTGAAGAGGGGTACATGACCCAAAATGCTGCCCCTACTTCTCTCCACAGATGCCACCTGACCTGCTAAGTTTCTCCAGCAATTTCTGTTTTGTTTCAGATTTCCAGCATCCACAGTCCTTTGTTTTCTGATTATTTGGAGTATGAGTTATAAATTTAATTCCTATATTGAGCTGATCCTCAAGTAATTTCCAAGGCTTTTCTAGTTCTTTTTTGTAATCGTCCTCAGAAATTTCAGATGTATAATTCTGTGAATGGCAACCTTTCGGGATAATTTATTGCTTGAATAGAGAAGTAAATTAGCATGTGTTGCTTAAGTAGTTGGAATTCAGTGAAGATGTCACTTGCTGCCCAATCCATAATTAAATATTTGTGTTCTTTTTTTTGTAGAAGGTCTTTTTTTTGACATAGAATGCAAAACTTGTTCATTCCTTTTGTTTACTTGGTTTGCTGTCCTATTCTTTTATTTTTAATACTTTTCTTTCTGTTTTCCTCTGTTTTTCAGGTCTTGTAATTAATTGGTGTTGATGTCTTAGAAGTTGTGTTTTTAATTAAAAATTGCTTGTAGTAGAGGTTTCAGCTACTGGATGAACATCACGCCAAATAAGGAGTGATGACAGCCTACAGATTTTAGCACCAAAATAGGAAACAAAATGCCAGGATCAACTTACCTGTCTTCAGTCCAGAAAATCACTTTGTAATGCTTAAAATACAACTTATGTTTGAACAGAGGAACTCTATTTAAAAACTGAGAGCATTATTTGTCTGTTGATTTTAAATTCAAGTCTGTAAGAAACCCACTGGTACTATTTATTACTTTTTAATGGGGAAACAAGCTGAAACTTTGGGCTTTTATTGTAAAAGCAATACAGGCCTTAAGAGGACTTGAACTTGAAGTAGAAAAGAAGGACATAAATTCTGGCTTTCAGTTTGCACATCTGTACTCATATAAACTTGCTGCGGTTAGTTTACTGAAAAGTTTTAAATTCAGGGCTGTTGTCCAACTGATCTTCAGTTCGGGTTTCCTAGGGTCCACAATTAAGATCTTTGAATTTTTAAATACTTAATGCTGTATTACCAGCATGATGTGATGGAGTAAAGGGATTTTTACTTTCAGCAGATTATTTGAACCTGATAATGTGATACTTACATTAGTTCCCAGAACATAAGAACTAGGCATGGGTAAAGTAGTACGGACCTGTTTAGTGGACATTTATACAGCTCCTGGTATCTCTGTATTTTACAATCACAGGCACCACGTGGCCCTGACCAACTAGGTCATGGACTATAGTATGCTTTTCTCAGCATGTCATACTGCAAGTGACCTCAGTAAGGTGGAGACTGAGACCTTTATATCATCAGGTCACATGTTATGATACAGTGATGATATCATGAGCTTGTCAATGAAATGTATATTGTATACTAGCTGTGAAACATAACACAACAGGTTAAGTGCCTTCAAACCACTTTGGCAGCTACTGTTAGGAGGTAAGTGTGCAAGGAAAATGGGGTGAGAGGGCCACAAATAAATGGGGTCATAGGATCCAGTGATCATGTAGTAAGGTTCAGGTGACTAGGGTGGTAGAAACATAAAGTACAACAGAAACTCAGGACTTAAACTAAAAACAGAGAGTGCTGGAGAAACATAGCAGGTCTGGCGTTTGTGGACAGAAACAGATTTGATGCTTCAAATCCAACATGACTCTTCTTTAGAATTACAAAGAAGAATCATATTGGATGCAAAATGTCAACACTGTTTTTCTCTCTCCAAAGATGTTGGCAGACCTGTTGAGTTTCTTCAGCAATTTCTGTTTTTGTCATTGGGCTGTATTGTGCCAGGTGCACGAGGGAATAGGGTTCCAAATGAATAAGGAAGTAACTGGTGGTAGATGGGTGAGCATGTAAGGTGATACATGGGTTAGATACAGGCAATAGAGTGTGAGTTGTGTGATATAGGTGCCAGGTAGGTGAGAGGTTAAGTGGCAAGTTGAAGTGAGGGATGGACTGTCAGGAGTCAGTTAGGGTTGCATCATGGTCAGTTAAAAAGTTATGCAGGAGTTAAAATAGCTATTGATTCCATGAACATTTCTTCAGATTACTTTGTCGAAAGTAACTGTATCTCTGATCTGATCTGGGGACTTTCCCAGAGAATTCCACAAACCAGGTAATCACCCAACAGAAATTACAACATACCAGGTAATTCCTGCTGTTAGAGGTATTTGCACAAGGATTTCTGTATTGACCCAACTCGCAATTCCTGTCTACACTGCTACAACATCTTTCCCTCCCTATCTAAGTCTATATCATTAAATAAAGCCGAATAACTGATAAATATCTCTGTGCCTGAGGTGCTGGGGACTTTGGCATAATTGTTACATCTCGGAATGACAGTGGGTATTTCCTGGGGGTCTCACAATTGCAATGTGCTCCTTGCACAGATCAGCACTAGCACTGGAACACTGGAGCAGGAAATCCAGAAAGTGCAACTCTTAAAATGTTGCTGCTCCTCTTAAAATGTTGCTGCTCCTCAAGTTGGCTTCACATTTAACATGCTAAACATGGCTATTAACCAGAAACTGATTTAGACCAGTCACAGTGGCTACAAAAGCAAATCAAATGTTGGGAATTCTGTGGTGAGTAACTCACCTACCATCTCTTCAAAGCCTGTCCACCACCTACAGCAAAAGTCAGGGGTATGGTGGAATACTCTCAGTCGGATGGAAAATATAGCTCCCACAAATCTCAAGAAACTCGGCAAAAGTTCCAAACAAACCAGACTGCTTGATTTATATTTCAGGAAACATCTTAAAAATTCACTTCCTCGACCATCAATTCAAAGTGGCAGCTATGTGGTTCATTTTAAGATAAGGTTGCTCTGCAACAACTCACCAAAGTTATTTTGACAATGCCTTCGCACCTGCAACCTCTCCCACCTCAAAAGTCAAAGGCAGCAGATGCATGGAACACCACCAACCACACATAACCCTCTAAGCCATGTACCAAATTGACTTGGAACTCAGAGATGTCCCACCTTGCCTGAAGCTGCTGACCAATCAGAGGCTGACAGCCTCTGTGATCTGTAATATCCTGTAGATCACTCAGGATACTGGCTGTACAACAAAAAGAGATCTTTTGTCAGAGGGGTTGGTTAATTGACCACTTAAAGGCCTTAACTGGTGCCACTTCAGGAAGATTGCCCATGGACCTTCCCACCCAAAACTTATTTACAGTGGTGACAGGATGTCATCAACCTGCCCAATCACATTCCCTTCCTCCCACCTTCCCAGTCACTTGCTGGGGAGGAGACTATCCCAACCTCCATTTCTAACTGCACTGTGGCTCTACCTAAAACCACATGGACTACACCAACTTGTCAAGAACAAATAAGGTTAGGCAATGAGTCTAGTTAGTAATACCCACCTACCCATGAATAAATAAATGAGAATATTTGACAGGTTCAACATTTTCTAACAAGTTAGGTAAATTCCACAAAACAAATCTTTTTGGGAATTGTTTTATTAGATGAGTAGGAGATCTTTCCCCTCAGTGAAAGTTCTCTGGTCACCCTCAGATATTGGAATGCAGGAATGTATGAAAGAAGTATGAAATTAGGGAGTCAATTAAAACTCATTTTAACGATTGAATTAAGTCTTTTCAAATATATTTAACACTGAACACACAAAAAGTATATCCCACATAGGCTGGTAATTGAAGCACCTGCTTAAAAGAGTGGACAATTACAATCCTGTTCTGAAATGTAATTTCACTCAGATACATACCTTTTTTACTGAAGCAATCAGATGTAGTAATGACTTAGTCACCTGTTTTTTTGTCACAGACAACTGACTGTGGTTTGAAGAAAAGCATCTGTCATATTGTGCGCATCAATTGAAGTTCATGTATTGATGTATTATCCTAGGGGTACAATAATTACTCAGTTCATTAGTTTACCATGATGTAATTGATGGTCACCAGTGAATTTGCTGGTTGTCTTTGGGACAATGTGTGTGTGAAATGACACAACTATTACAGGATACTTTAGTCAAGAACAAATGAAGGACACTGAAATATATCCATATTTTCCATGTGCATCAGTTATTTTGTATAACACATAGTTGTTTCTCGTCTTTTTGTCTTTTATCATTATAAATGGGTAACGTTGGATCAAGATGAGTTAACAACATGAATGAAAAGGTCATTGAGAACACTCAGCTATGGATGTCTGATGTCTGAGCTGTAATTTCACTGTTGATATCAAAAGTGTAAAACTGCTGAAAATAATCAGTACATTCAATCATCAGGTGACAAGATGAGTGAATTGCACTGAAGGAAATCAATTATAATGAAAGAAACAATGAGTGTATGATATACCAACACAAGAAATGAATATCCATCCTGAGAATAGAAATGCAGAATATCACAGTGGCAGAGTAGTTTTCTTACTATTGCTTGCAGACATGTATTTAAAGCCCACATTGGCAACTGAGAATATAAAATCAATTCATTAAATAAATCTGGAATAAAAAGCTAGCATCAGTCATATTTGGAGTGTAATAAAATCTATGCCTCATTCCTGATGAAGGGCTTTTGCCCTAAATGTTGATTCTCCTGCTCCTCAGATACTGCCTGACGTGCAATGCTTTTCCAGCACCATATTCTGAACTCAAATCTCCAGCACCTGCAGTCCTCACTTTCACCTATAAAATCTATGCAGTTAAGTAATGTCTTAAAGGAAAGGAACTCTGCTGACCTTGTTCAATATGCTCTAAATATGACACCAAGGTTGCAGCAGTGTAGTTACTTGTAGACACTTAACTAACTTCCCAATAAATGCAACATGATGCAATTTGGAGGATCAGGTTTTGTTGTGAATTACACTGTAAATGGCAGAACCCTTAGGAACATTAACATACAGACTGATCTGGGTGAGCAGGTCCACAGTTCCCAAAATACAGGTGGCCAAGGTGATTAAGAATGCATATGGCATGCTTGCTTTCATCAGCCAGGGCATGGAGTTCAGGAGTTGCCAAACCATATTGCAGCTATATAATGCCCTTGTTAGGCCACATTTGAAGTATTGTGTGCAGTTTTGGTCACCACACCACCAGAAGGACATGGAAACTTTGGAGGTAGTGCAGAGAAGTTTCACCAGGATGGGCACCAGCTATGAGTAAAGGTTAAAAAGACGAGGATTGCTTTCACTGGAAAGACAGCAGTTGAGAGAGGGCCTGATAGAGGTCTACAAAATTATGAGAAGCATAGATAGGATAGATAATCAGAGGCTTTTTTCCAGGGTTGGTGATTCAATTACAAGGGGGCACAGGTTCCAAGTAAGAGGGGGAGAGTTTAAGGGAGATGAGTGAGGGAAGCTTTACATGCAGAGAGTGGTAGAAGCCTGGAACACGCTGCAAGTAGAAAGGGTGGAAGCTGGCACATTGGTGATATTTAAGAGGCATCTCAATGGTCACTTGAAAAGGGAGGGAATACAGGGGTATAGGCTGAATAAGGCCAGGTTTGTTTTTTAGTTTAATTAGGGCATGATGATCGGCACATGCTTGAAGGGTGGAAGGACCTGTTCTTGTACTGCACTTCTCTTTGTTCTTTATTCTTTGAAATGCCCAGGCTACTCAGAAGAAATCTTCAATTTGATTGTTTCATGTGAGCATCATTGACAAGACCATCATTAGTTGTTCTTGAGAAATTGATCTTTAGTGAGCCACCACATTGAACTACTGCAGTCCTTGTTGTTTAGGTACATTCACAGTGCAGTCAGAGAAGGACATGGAAGGATCTCAGCAGTGAAAGAATGGCTAAGTAATTCCAAGACAGCATGGTGCATGACTTGGAGAAGAACGTACAGGCTTGGTGTTCCAAAGTGTCCAATATTCTCTTCATCTAGTTGGTAGAGGTCATGGACTTGTCAGGTACTGTAAGGCAAGTTATAACACTAAGGAACTCCTGTGGTGAAGTCCTGGGCTTGAGATGAGTTTCTTCAAACAACTTTCGTTGTGATAGAAATTACTTTTGAGATTTTTCCTCCTAACTCCTACTGAGTTTAATTGGACTCTTAGCTCCTTGATGCTATAATAGGTCAAATATTGCTGTAATGCCCTGAGCAGACACTTTTATCTCACCTCCAGGATTCAGCTCTTTTGAGAAAGCTTCAACCAAGACCATAATGAGGTCAGGAGCTGATTGGTCTTGACAGGACCCATGTATTGATGAGTAAGTACTTAGGTAAATACTAAATAATAATGGCAAAGACATTTTCCATCAGTTTGCTAATGATCAAGAGTTATCTGATTGGGCAATAATTTACCAGAATGGATTCATTATGCTGTTTCTCGACAGGATATATATGGGCAGAGCTAAATGATGTAATGTAAGACCACCAGAAACACAGCATCACAATAATCAGAGGAGCTCCAACTAAAGTACATCCTATGAAGGGGACAAAGATAGGGCAAGCAGCAGTATTAGTCTGTACAGTAAAGACAGAGTTAGAGGATTCCTACGGGTGTTCAGATGATTCCCCAGCTCCAAACATTGGAAATGGACTTTGTAACAGAGTTTGTCCATTGTTCTTTTCGGAAAACCATTAATCTTCACAAACATTGAAGCCAGAATCCATGTAGCTTTGAGTAGCAGCAGTATGTATAAAAAGCAGTTCAATGTCTTTGTATATTCTCAAATACTTGTTACCCCACAACAATATACTCAACCTTCCAGTAATACAGAGAGTGGGAAAAGACCACTATGGCAGATGAGTTGGGAACCTGACCATGAACCATTCATTTCCTATGGATGCAGTGAAGGAAATGCTCATGACTTTGAGTTTTCTTAGTATAAGCAAGGTGAAGTAAATGGATCAGATATAAGAGAAAATAAATTGTACAGACTGATTCAGATATATAGCCTTCAAATGTTACAGAAGGATTTAATTGAGCAAAACAATATTAGAAAAATCTAACCATTTCTCTTGATATTCAATGTCAGTACCATCATCACATCCCATAACATCAACACAGTGGGGTTTACTGTTGAAACAAGCAGTATAAATACTGCAATTAAAAGGGGAGGTCATGAGGTGAATATTCCATGAGAGTAACTTTCTTCCAGATTCTTGTAAGCCTTGCAAGAATCTACAAGGCACAGGAGTGGGATGGAATACAGTTCATCTTGTCTGAATGAGTGCAACTCTCACAACAATTATGAAGGTCACCACCATCCAGGTCAAAGCAGTCAACTTCTTTGGCACCACATTTCCATAATCGCACACTACGTTTATGAACTATCTGAACTGGTAAAGCATATGTCTGAAATGGACATTTTCCAGTAACACTAAATGGAGTTGAGGGATAAGCTGACTTTTATTTCTTGCCAGCAAATGGGATTGTTGTAACAGTGGCTCCATTTCGCCAATTAATTAGAAAGACTTGATTCATAATAATATCAAAGTCTTGCAAGCCCAAACTTGAAATTCACAAACAAAAGATATGAGAAGTTTTATTTTATTGAGATGATATGTGGATGAGTGATATCGATCTCTATTGTCTGACAATGTCCTAAATATCAGAAACTATTTATAAGGCCAATAGGAAGAGATGCCCTGGTCATATGAAATGGTCAAGGCCTCTGATACGAGTTTTACTTAAGCATATTCTGGTCAGATGGACAGAAACATCTTTGCCAATAAAGGGAAAAGTTGCCCTTCAGCCTCATGTAGGTAGAGTTTTGGGTTAGTATTAAACTCTGTATCAGACGAAATATTCCAGAGCTCCACAGTTACTTAACTGCAGTATATTAAGAGAACTCTGCTACTGTCAATGTAAAACAACAGTGATTCCATTCTTCCTATTGTCCAGAGCTTTTGTCCAGTGGATAGAAAGGATTGCAGACCAGCATTATGTCAAGTGTTCATGCTGGGAAAAGGCAAATGTAAGGAAAAAAGTCCCTTGAAATCATAGAAGATAAACGGATACTAATTTTATAATCACAATCTTTTCCTGAATGTATTTATTTATAATGTGATGAGAAGGCCTGGATATCAACCATTGTAGTTGGGGTAGAGTGCTGCCACCAACCCTTCTCCCATTGTTAGTTTTGGGGGGTTTCTAATAGTCATTGGTGAAGGAGGAACCATGATTAAGGCTCAGTAGAAGATAATTGGATGCAATTTATTGCATCACAGTAACAATATGCAAATGACATTAACTTATGGGCATATAACATTACTAATAAGTGATAATTAAAACATATCTCCGAAGTAGATTGGGCCAGATGCTAAAATAGCCTGAACTGCATTCAAAGATACTCTCCCAGCAGCTGGTTTACACATCAGAGTGGAGAACTTCAGTTTAGCTCAGATTAGTTCTTTCATATCCATTAACTTATACAACATTACATCCCTCCAAGCTTTTTATCCCTCAGGATAATCTATTATACAGTGCTAGAAAAATCTACAATACATTTACCCACAACCCATTCTCCCTCCAATGACCTCACGAATTTAAATGAACAGGTGAGTTGGCAATTCTTCCAGAACATGTTCATTTCAGACTCAGAGGATCAGTAAGTTGATGGCTTGAGGACTATTACCTCAATGTTGATCAATCTTTTATTTCTGCTCGAAGAATCTTTTGTCTCACAAATATCTTTCACTGGGGAGGTGACTGACTATTAATGTATTTGTTAGTCACCCATTACCTTGTCTGGAGGACCTATGATTTCATCAATACCTTTCATGGAAAGCAATTGTACTGATGAAAGAATTAGATTCATCTTTCATGCCAAGGTGACTGATCTCTCTCAAGATATTTTTGGTATCTTCCATTAAGCTGTGTGTTGTTTTCGACTTCATCTGCACTAATGTTTTAGAGGCATTGACTGACTGTTCTGTATCGCCACCATTCCATTGATGGACTGGTTTGATTAAAAATTCATCAATGATCTCAGGTGGACTGTATTGCTTGAGTTTAGCAGCATTATTTCATTTTTACCTCAGGTCCTTCTGACAGTTGTTCTCTTGAGGCTTCTTCAGTAGTATCAGAAATGGAAAATATATCCTGCAGCCCTGTGAAATCTGTACCATCTGCCCTGCTAGTGGTGTGAAATAAATCTTGAACTCCAATGTAAGCAATTTCCAATGGTTGAAGGTTCTTCTTAGGGTTAACCATTAACCTTGAAAAGCTTATGAAGTCTTCCTTTAGTTGTATTTCCTGGATCTGCCATGAATAGTTTATTATGAACTTGCACTACTTCAGAATTGTATGATGTTGAGAGCAAAGCATGCATCCTTACTCAAGAATGAGTTTTATTAGTTCTAGAAAACATCCATGTTCTCAAACATTTTGATAGTCAGTCAGCAGTCTCTTCTCATGCAGCACAAATTTTGTTTGATCAGCACTTCATTTCCTGCCTGGCAATCCTGCAACCTTCAGGACTCAATATCGAGTTCAATAAGTTTAAGGCTGGAGACGTCCCATGTCCTTACCTCAAGCGTCACAACCTGGCTTTGTTATCAGATACAAAAACATAAACTGCTGGAAGAGCTCAGCAGCTGAAGAGAAATCAAAGTTAATGTTGCAGGTGCAGTGACCGTTCCTCAGAGCTGACTGAGGATGGTGAGCCATGTTTTGCTTTAGTCCTTGTGTGGATCAACAAATGTAATCAAACAATTGAACTTTAAGGTATGCTACAAGTGCTTTAAATATTAAATAAATTATTATACACAATTCTGAGGAGGGGTCACTGGACCCAAAACATTAACTCTGATTTTTCTTCATAGATGCTGCCAGACCTGCTGAGGTGTTCCAGCAATTCCTACTTTTGTTTCTGATTTACAGCATCTGCAGTTCTTCTAGTTTTTACTTTCACAATCACCCAACATTAGTCAATAACAGTTCCCATTAACAGCTATTCACCCTAATAATAGTCAGATCCTTATCCACTTCTCTGTTCTTCGCTCCCTTTGGGCTCTATCCCCATCTATTGTTAACTTCTTATCTCCTCCCCCCACCCTATCTTCTGCTTGTAAACTGGCATTTTCCTAGCTACCATCAGTTCTGAGGAAGGGTCACTCAACCCAAAATGTAAACTTTGATGTCTCTCCACAGATCTGCCAGACCTGCTGAGCTTTTCCAGCAATTTCCCTTTTTGTCTCTGATTTACAGCCTCAGCAGTTCTTTCAGGTTTTATAAAATTTGTTTCCCTTTGACATTGCTTAGAAATTGTCTTTATGAGCACAAGAGGAAAAGCTTTATTGAAAGATATTATTTTCAGCAATAACTATATTTTCTTAGTTAAAAAAATCACACAACACCAGGTTATAGTCCAACCAGTTTATTTAGAAGCACTAGCTTTCAGAGCACTGCTCCTTCATCTTGTCATTTGAAATGCATCCTGTTTTTACAACTTTGCCCAAAAGTATGGCATATTTATGTGACTTCAATGTCTTCTTGGTGTTGTGTAAAATAAACAACTGATTTACTGAAGATGGTGAGCCATGTTTTGCTTTAGGCTGAGTGGATCATCAAATGTAATCAAACAATTGAAGATTACGTTATGCTGCATGTGCTTTGAATATTCAATAAATTATTATTCACAATGATAATTGGTACTAATTAGACAGATTTGTCTTTTTAAGAAGTTGATTGTAGTTTTCAATGAACATTATTGCAATCAGTTTTATATAGATGGCTTAACATTTATGAGCACATTCTGTCAAAGTTGCCCAACATTGTTATTAAATGGATGTAGGTTTGCTCGCTGAGCTGGAAGGTTACCTAGTATGGTGATGAAATGTCTGTAAACATTCAGTTCAGCGAGCAAACCTACATCCAGAACCTCAACCTGAGCTACAAATCTTCTCAAAACTCGCTAACTATTATTTGATTTTCTATCTAAATACAAAATACTAATTTATAGCACTGATCAGAATTGTATATCTTCAAAGGTCCTTAAATCCTGAATGCTGTTGCAACATACTCAAAGTCACTTCTTATTTGCATTTTGTTAAAGTATTTTTCCAGCTACCCTTAATAATCAATAAGCAATAGCAGGTATATTATTAACACTGGGCACAGGAAAAGTCCATGTTTAACTGGTGTGTCTTTTTCAATTGAATGAATCATTAAAAAAAGCATGTATACTAACACTGTTTGATGAATCTTCCAGCACTTATTATTTTCTCTAACAAAAACAGAAATTGCTGGAAAAGGTCAGCAGGTCTGGCAGCATCTGTGGAGAGAAGTCAGAGTTAACATTTCAGGTCCAGTGACCCTTACTCGGAACATTATTTTCTCTACATTTCTTTAGTCAAAAGACAAATATCTATAGTGTCTGGGGAAGTTCTGTCTTTCATTCTTCCTAATGTAATATATTCAAATAGTCAATTTAAAAAAATCTGTGAATCCCTAATGACCCATGTGGAACCACGTAATGTTTACATTGTGTACACTTATGATCATACGGCTACTGAGCAAATACTGAATTATCACTGACTTAACTTTCATTAAATATTTACTGTTCCTTGTAATGTACAGCAAAACCCAGTGAATGCTAAGTTTTCATGTCACGAAGCAAAGTAAATGCACTTTTCTAAATGGTAGATTTGATGTGCGGTAAAAGAATCTGCTTAGCAGAGGCCATCACTTAGTGGAAGACAATTTTCCCTCATACACATAGACACGCACACTGCTGTGTTTCTGACACAGACTGATTAGGTTTCAAAGCCTGCATAATGTAGCTTGCAAGAAAAAGAAAATCAAAAAATGTCTCATGACTAGAACTAAAGCAAAATAAATGGCATTTGTGAATTGATGTGGAAGGAAGATGCACAGAAAACTGAGTTCATATCTTAGTTTCTTTACGCCATAATATGCAATTGATATGATTTGCTTTCTGAGGCTAAGACAGTTCCAAATTGGATACTGACCATTTCATTCATCAAACGTCAAACCAAGATCTTAAGTGATTTCTCAAACTACTGTTTAGTAACACGAACAAATTTGTATCAGCAGCCATATTGCATAATTTTCCAGCAAAATCTAATGTAAAATAGTTTTAATTTTCCCATTACTTTTCTCATCTTGTGGAGATTTAAGCAGTTGTGATTCCTAGAGAAAACAAAAACCTATATTGAATGCTCTGTGACACAGAAAATCAGGTCACATCTCACAGCCAGCAACCCATCATTAAAAATAACCAATAGCAGAAGCTCTGAGTTCAAGACCCATTCCAGGACTTGACTCCCAAGATTGATGCATTTGTTATGCATCCCAATAGGTTGACCATTAACTTGCTTGCAAGCAGCAAGAATGGGAGTGACTTCTGGTTAGCCAGCTGCAAAAAGTAACATGAAAGCACTATAGTATCCTGCAAAGATTAACCATGGACCAAAACAGAAATTGCTTGAGAAACTCAACAAGTCTGGCAGCATCTGTGGAGAGAAAGCAGTGTTAGCTTTCTGGTTTCGACACTGAAGATGGGGCAGGGGTAGGGGGAGGAATAAATGGTAGGTGGAGCCCAGACAGAGGGAATAGCAGTTGGACAGACAAAGAAATAAGTCAAGGTCAGCCTGGGAGACTCATTAGCTGCTAATGGGGACCATTTGTAACTGAAAATGTGTTGGTTGTGGTCATAGCCCACATGATGATAAGGCCTGGTATATAGGGATTGGAGGAAGGTGCTCAGGCCCTAAAATTATTGAACTTGATATTGATTTCTAAAGACTGCAGAGTCCCAAACTGTAGATGAGGTGCTGTTTTCCAGGGTGCACTGAGCTTTGCTGGAGCACTTCAACATGTCTGAGACAGAGATGTTGGCCAGGGAACACAGTGGTATATTGAAGTGGCAGGCAAAAGGAAGCACAGGGTCATTTCTATGAACAGATAATAGGGGTATTCTGCAAAGCAGTTGCCTGGTGTTTCATCTCCCCTGTATAGTGCAGATCACATTGTGAGCTTCATCTGGAAGGTGTGTCTGGGGCATTGGGTAGTGAGGAGGGAGAAAGTAAACGTGCAGGTGTTACTACGTCTGTGATTCAATGGGTAGGTTCCATGAGCAGAGGAGAGGTATTGGGAAAGAAGGAGGAGGAGTGGACCAGGTTTTCCCGGAGGGAACCATGGAAAAACACAAGTCCAAAATTGCTAATACCAATTCAGGGCATAGGACTTGAAGAGAAAGAGAGAGCAAGAGAGAGGAAAAGATAACAAAAGCAGGAAAATCTATAAATACTTAGAACAGATATAGAAAGTAATATGGACGACTGGCACAGTCTGTGTATGGTATCAAGAAAGTGAAAAAGAGTAGCTTCATTCTGACAATGAGACCCTTAAGTTGGAAATGTCTCCCAAAGCCTGTTCATTCACCGCAACAGCTTTAGATGAGTGACATGAATTGTTTTAAATATATTTTTTATTGAAGAGAGAAGAAAATTTCTTTGGATATTACACCAAATACGAAAAAAGGCCCCTGATAAAATAAATAAATAAATAATATCGAATAACTAACTAAAAAAAATCATGACAGTAATAATAATAATAATATAGCTCAACGAAGCAAAGTAATAGTCCTCAACCATCAAGAATATAAATTTAAACCTATTCAGGTGTTCATAGTTCCTCCTTTCTGGATACCAGATTTATTAAATAGAATTGTTATGGCTATATAAAGGCCCTTCTTGGTATGACAGATAAATCTGTACCCAAGTAGTCCAAAAAGGGTCACCATATCTTCAAAACATTCTTAGTTTTATGGTGCACCGTACTTATAAGAAAGCCTAAAGGGATGTGTTCCATGACTAGCTTACACCAGCCCACCAGCCCCAGGGGATTTTCAGACACCCACCCTAACAAAATGTTCTTTCTTGCACAAAAAGTGAGGATACTGAAAAGCCTTTTTCTGTGCGCATCTAACAGAAGTGGATTAATCAGGGCAAGAAGAAGAGATACCGGGTCCATTTCCACTTCTGTCACCAGGACCCTCTCTATTTTGTCTATCACAGCATTTCAGTATACCCGCAGGCTGTGGCAGGACCAGAAACGATTGGTGAATGTACCTATACTTATTTTGCATTTAGGACACATTGGAGATACTCCCAGTTTAAATTTTGAAAGACAGTCTGAAGCCAAGTGGACCTGTGGAGAATCTTCAGTTGCAAGGCATGGGTCCTGTTGCAAATCGAGATCCTCCTTGCATTTTCCCAGATATCCTCCCATACTACAGAAGAGATCTCAATGTCCAGCTCTCTCTCCCAAAACTTACAGAGCCGTTTGGACTCATCCAAGGGACCCTCTGCCAAAAGGTGATAGACATTACTGACAGAAAGTGTGTTCTCAACACCCTGTACCCACTTCTGTTAGATTTATAAGCATCAGTTAGAAGTGTGGGTCTCTTTTTGTATGAAATTCCTAATTTGAAAAATATCGCAGAAGTCCCTTACTGGGCAACTCGTATTTCTGAGCCAACTGGTCAAAAGACATCAGTATATCCCCTTCAAATAAGTCACCCAGGCAAGACACACCCCTAGCTGCCCAGAGTTTAAACCCTGAGTCCATCAACCCTGGCTGAAAACCCAGCATACGAACTATGGTGTAAAAAATGATGTTTTGGCTATATTGCCCTCACTGTGACACATTGCCCTCCGCACAGTGACAGTATTAATAACAATTTGGCTATGGCAATATTATTTAACTGTCCTCATTTTGTCCAATAACAGCAGGCTAATAAGGGGGCATCTTGCCTGAGATGCCCCGGTGTCCAGCCAAAGTGAGTGAGGGTCCCTCGGGACCCAATCATTCATGTAAGACAGCAGCGAGCTTAATTGATAGTTTTTGATATTTGGGAGGTTCACTCCTCCCAGCCTGTGGGGTAGCTGTGATTTAGTCAATTTAATAAGGGGTGGCTTGCGTTACCAAATAAAGGAACTAAACCAGCTGTTCAGTCTTCTAAGTATCTGCTTAGTAAAAAGCAGAGGAAGCATTCGCACAGGCAGGGCAGAATGTTCATTTTAATGAGGACTATCCAACCTAACCAAGAGATTGGAAGCACCTCCCATCTTTGAAGGTCTTGTTCGATTCTATCAAATAAATGAGCAAAATTGGTTTTAAATAGCCGATCAAAGATGGGAGTATTGAATATATCTAAGTAAAGAAAGCCCTCATTTGACTGTCTAAAGGGAAGTCGAGATTCGTTCTCAGGATCAGGCATTTTCGGGAGACCACCAATGAGCACAGCCTCTGATTTCGCAAAGTTGATTCTGTAACCCGAAAAGCCACCGAACGAATGAATGCATTGAACCAGATAAGACCCAGAAACTGCTGGGTTTGATAAAAAGGCAAGAACGTCATCTGCATACAATGCAATCTTATGCGATTTTGGCCCCACTTCTAGACCAGATATATTGGGATCCCTAAGTATTGCCTCCACCAGTGGTTCAATCACCAATGTGAAAAGCAACGATGATAAGGGACAGCCTTGTCAACTGCCCCTAAGAATATTGAAATTGCTTGACCACACACCATTGGTGAGGACTGCGACAAGAGGGTCACTATACAAAACCTTTACCCGTCTGATAAAGGCCTCACCCAAGACAAGCAGCTTTAAAGTATAAAAAAGATATGGCCACTCAACCCAGTCAAATGCCTTTTCCGCATGTAAAGAGATCACCAATTCCTGTACCAATCATTACTGACATACTTGGATCATAGTAAGTAACCTCCTGACATTATTCAATGACCTGCGACCTTTTATGAACCTTGTTTGATCCTCCTTAATGATGGAGGGCAGCACAGTTTCTAACCTTAGTGCCACAGTCTTAGATAGGATTTTAAAATCAACATTCAGGGGTGAGATGGGTCTATAGGAAGCAAAGTCCTCTGGGGCCTTACCTATTTTATAGATAAGAGAGATGGTTGCCTCTCTTAAGCATGGCGGGAGGAGGCCACGACTATATGGATCATTAAAGATACTAAGCATCAGTCCTGACAGTATATTTATAAATTCTTATAAAGCTCACTGGGAGGTCCATCAAGACCAGACGCCTTTCCATTTTGAAGCTGCCTCGCAGCCTCTTGCACTGACAACAGGGCATTAAGGAGAGACTCTTGCTCAAGGGACACTCCCAGGAGGTCCAAACTCTTAAAAAAAGACTCCATCCTAACTCACCCCTCCTTACAACTTTCAGACTGGTATAGTTTAGAGTAAAATTTCCAAAATGCCATGTTAATCCTTTAGAATCATGGGTTAAATTTCCAGTATCCTCCCTGATCGAGGTAATAGCTTGGGGAGCATTCCTTTTCCTGGTAAGGTACGCTAAGTACTTGGTTTATCCCCATGCTCAAACATGGGGATTACATTTGGTAAACATTTGGTTTACAAATGGAAACTCCCTCTTAGCTGTCTGTGTGAGCACAGAATTCAGTGTGGACTGAAGCACTGTGATCCTCTGCAGTGTAGCCAGTGAGGGCATGTGAATGTATGCCTTTTCAGCTGCTTTCAGACATATCTCAAGCAAGCATTGCTGCTCACCCTTCTGCCGCTTCTTACTGGCAGAATAGGAAATTACTAACCTCCTAGTATAGGCTTTAGCAGTTTCCCAGAGAATGGATGGATTATTGGCCGAGCCTAAATTAATGCCTAAAAAAATGCCCTAAGTTCAGTAGAAAAGAATTAGTAAACTTGCTATCCTTAAGGATGAAGGGATCCAATCGCCAATGCCTTGAACCCATTATAGTATCCTTACCATTAAATACACTGGAGAGTGATCAGAAATAGTGATTGTACATGATACCTTTGAGCCCAAATGTGCTGCGGGAGTCAAAAAGAAATCAATCTGGTTATGGCACTTGTGGGGGTTCGAAAAAAAAGTAAAATCCCTGCCAGTAGAGTGAAGGTGCCTTCAAAATCTACCAATTCCAGTTCAACACACAAATCCTGGAATTGCTTAGATCACTAAGAAGATATCAGGGGGCTTTTGGGCAATTTGTCCACTATAGGATCTATTAGACAATTAAAATTCCCACCTAAGATAATATGCTGAGAATTGAAGTTAACCAGTCTAGAAAGTGCATCTATCAAGAACTTGAAGGGATGGGATGGGGGACAGTAAACATTTAAGATCCCATATTCTTCCCCATGAATCAAAGCTTAAAAGATTACAAATCTCCTGGGTGTGTCTTTAATACACTCTAACAATTTAAATGGGAGATTCTTCTTAACAAAAATGGCCAACCCTCTACTCCTCGCATTGAAAGATGAGAAATAAACCCGATCATACACATTCTGTTGCAGTTTCAATTCTCTGCATCATCCAGGTATGTTTCATGCAATAAGGCAACATCCACCCTCTCCCTTTTAAGACTGAAAAGTACCTTCTTCCTCTTGACTGGGGAGTGACTCCCCTTAATGTTCCAGGTACACCACTTGAACAGATCCTTAGCCATAACCTTCTATAGCACCATTTAGACTCCAGAGAGGGAGAACTCGAACTGTGAATCACTGAGCTTCAAGACAAAGAAGTCCACAAAATGCAAATACTACATAAACTAAAACAACAACTAACAAACCCACAAAGCTTGCAAAAACTATGCACACCAAAAATGGAAAAACAAAGAAGTGCCAAAGGCACTGATTAGAGGAACTTACCCCTATTCAAAATGGGCACCTACACATCCCAAAATCCTACTAACCATCCCAACCGTCCTCTCAACTCCTACCAGCTAGGGTTGCGCCACACACAGTAGAAATAAAAACAAGATTAGTAATATATGCAAGTAAGTTAAAAGTATAGATGTCACCCATCCCTTGATATAACTTAGAAATTAAAGGTAAATACTCTCTCCATCCCGAGCATAATTTAACGCAACTTATTACCAACAAAAGGGAGAGTCCACCAAGTCCTCTCTAAAGAAGGGCAAACTCAAACAGCTCCATCACCTGTGCCTATTCAATCATCCAGCTTAAGTCAGCATGTCCACAAAGTTCCTCGCTTTCTCTGGCAAGTCAAACAAATGTACAGATCCATCATAATTAATCCGAAGCACCACTGGACATCTTAGAGAGTACTGTATTCCGAACTCTCTCAAACTATTCTGGGTGCTATCATAGGACTTTCTTTTCCGGATCACCACTGTTGAAAAGTCTTGAAAAAACAAGTCCCTGGACCCCTCACACACCAATGGCCCAGATTCTTCCCTTGGACTCTGGAAGCTTCCATGACTCTCTGTTTGTCTTTATAATGATGGAGTCGTACCAGGACAGGGCGACAGTACTGGTCCATACCTGGCCTTCATGCCGTGATCCGGTCAGCTGTCTTGATCTTTATCCTTCCCTTTTCAGCCTCCGACCTAAGGAATTCTCGGAATCACTTCTCAAAGAAGTATATTGGTGGCTCACTTTCCATCCCCTCTGGTCTGCCAGCAATACAAAGGTTCTTTCTTCTGCCTCTGTTCTCAAGATCATCCATCAGATCCAGCAAACCACCGACCTGTGTTTCCAGGGCTTCAATCCAACTCTTGGGTGAATCAGCCTCTGCCTCCACCCCTGTGACCCAGTGCTCGAGCTCATCAATCCTTTTCCCAGATCTTGCAGCATAGCAGAGACTGGGGGCAGCTTCTCCTCAATTATCTCTTCAGTCTG
This sequence comes from Chiloscyllium plagiosum, assembly GCF_004010195.1. Lineage (NCBI taxonomy): Eukaryota > Metazoa > Chordata > Chondrichthyes > Orectolobiformes > Hemiscylliidae > Chiloscyllium > Chiloscyllium plagiosum. The sequence continues at coordinate 28,127,914 of NC_057721.1, forward strand.
CCTCCCCAGGACCTCGCAAGATTTGGCAAGCTCCTCAACCAAGGCCTGGTAAGTAAGCAAGCCCACTGCCTCAGTGGGTTGGGCTGCTGCCCCAGCCCTGAGAGAACTTCCTCCTTTCTTCGGCATTCTCACAAGGTAAAAACAAAGGTAAGTAAAATTTTCAAGTGCTATATCTCTTTTACTGTGATGTTACTCACAGTAGCATGGATGGAATGGGTTGTAGCTCTGTCCTGCTGATATTGTGGCACGGAGCCTAACAAACGTGATCCTCCTAGGTCGCCGCCATCTTGGATCCTCGAGTGACATGATTTTGACAGACAAAGCAACTAATTGGCCAAAAGTTGATCTGACCATCCAGTTAACATTGGTGAACACAGACAGGAAGTGGTGAACACAGAGAGGAGGTCAGTGTTGCAGGCAGGTGCTCAATTCTTATGGTCGCTGTTTCATAAAAAGATGGGAGTAAAGTAGGTCAACAGCACAAGGTCAGAGACCCCTACTCTAGCCACATCTTTCTCAGTTACACAATGAAAAATGGTACGATCTTGTGGATCCAGAAACTTTCTTTCAAGTTTCCTCACATTTTGTAGTTCAATTTGAATATCGGCTTGTGAAGCTGGAAAAGAAATTTAAAGTCCAGTTCTGTGTTATTTTATCTGTGTCTGCCCTTGCCAGCAACAACAGTTCAATATTTTGAATATGTTCTCATATATTTTCTTAATATAAATCAATGATCTAAATTTAGGTGTGCACGGCACAATTTCAAAATTTGAAAATCACTCTCAACATTAGAACACTGTTAGTGTCTCTGAACTGATAAACTTCAAGAAGAGATAAACTGGTGGAATGTACAAACAAGGAACTGATAAAGTATAGCACAGATAAGAGTAAAGTGATTCATTTGTAGGAAGATCAAGAAAAAGCAATATTAACTAAAGGATATAATGCTAAAGAGGGTGCAAGAGCAGAGGGACTGAATCACAGGAAATCACAGAAATGGCACAATGGAGTGTAACTAGTCCATTATGCCTGCACTGGTTCCAGTCAAGTAATTCCCCTGGTGCCATTTGCCTGCCTTCTTCCTGTAACCTTAAATATTCTTCCTACTCACATAACAATCTAATTGCTGAAGGCTTTGATTGAACCTGTCTCAACCATATTTATAGACACTGCATTCCAAATGTTAACCATTCATTGTGGGACACTGAGCTGAATCATATGTACTTTGGCTAAGTTCAAGTTGAGTGTGTGTTTTTATAAGAATATTCATCATAAAGCCTGATGTGTTTCTTGCTGTTTCTTACCAAACACGCTTCATGAATTTCATACCAAACCCTTATGGCATCTCTCATGTCCAATTTCTTCACCATTGTACAAGTTCCATTCCATAGAAACAAAGGAACTAGGAGCTGGGATAGGCCATTTGGTCCTTTTCAGCCTTGTTATACCATTCAATTTGATCATGGCTGACCCTGTATCTCAATGCCATATTCCTGCTTCCTCTACATGCTCCCTGATGACTTTAAAGACTAAAAGAACTTATCAATCTCTGCTAAATATATTCAGTGACTTGGCCTCCACAGCCTTCTGTAGTAGAGAATTCCATAGTTTCACTTACTTCCCTTTGAGTGAAAAAGGTTTTCTTCATCTCAGTCTGAAATTATCTACCTTGCATCCTGAGACCAGGGAACACATCCTTTTGACATCTAGCATGTCCAGCCCTGTTAGATATTTATACATTTCAATCAGATCACCGCTCTCCCCATCAATCTAGTGAATATAGGCCAAATCAAACCAGTTTCTCCTTATCCACCAGTTTCATCCGTGGGAACCTCCTGTGTACTTCTCGATGGCAAGTTAATCTTTTCTTCGATAGACAGACAAAAACTGCACACAGTACCCCAGGTGTGGTCACACCAAGGCCCTGTATAACTACAAGAAGACATCCCTACTTCTGAACTCAAATTCTGTGACAATGATGACCAACATACCATTTGCCATCCTGTCTACTTTCATACAAGGGCCCCTTTGTATACTCCCATTCCCAATATATCACTATTTAAATAATACTTAGCCTTTCTGAATTTTGCATCAATGTCTATATTTTCACATTTAGCTGCATTGAAACCTCCTTGCATTCTCCACTTAGCCCTTTATCCTGCCCAGTTTATATATATATATAATATATATAAGTAATGAATAGATGGGACCCAAGCACTGATCCTTGTGGAAGGCCACTAATCACTGCCTGTCACTTGGAAAAAGACACTTTTATTTCTACTCTCTGTTTTGACAACAATTTGCCAATCAGCAGATATCTGCTGAAAGACTAGCATTACTTGGGACCACACCATCTTTGACAGATTGCTGTGCACCTGGGCAAGCATTGGCAATCCTGTGTTGCTCCTCACAGGCAGAGTAATGACACAGCAGTCACAAAAGCAGGCTGCTCACAGCACATGAGACATGCGGTCCTCTCCCATACAAACCCATTTTCTCAGCTTAGTCACTGCTTAACCATTTCACCTGTCCTTCGTTACATCCTGTCTGAATACTCTCCAAGTCAGTACCACCCTGTCCCCAACGCCCATAGAAGAAAAATACCTTGGCATTGTCCAATAAGGGAACATCACAAACGAGCAAACACTCACAGCACATGAGACATGCGGTCCTCTCCCATACAAACCCATTTTCTCAGCTTAGTCACTGCTTAACCATTTCACCTGTCCTGTCTGAATACTCTCCAAGTCAGTACCACCCTGTCCCCAACGCCCATAGAAGAAAGATACCTTGGCATTGTCCAATAAGGGAACATCACAAACGAGCAAACAGTCAGACAAGTACAAAGACAAATGTGAGCAAAAGAAAACTGTAAGAGTGAGTTCAGCCTTTTGTTTCCTCTTTGACCAGATGAGACACAGGTTTCTATGTTTAAATGTTATTCATGTTTGCACAGGAGATATACATAGCAAGAAAATTACATAAAACTAAAATATATATCACAAAAACAAAGTTTTTATACCAATTTTACAAAAAACCTTCCCATTCTTATATATAATAATTTCTAATTAATATATTACACTTTACTCACTCCTATCTCAACCCAATCCTTTTCACATGTTAATATTTCAGGTTGGAACACACGATTATATTATTCAATTGTGTTTGAACTAATTCACATGATTATATTACCCAATAAAATCATTACATGTTCACATGTCTTAGCTGTAGTACCTACTTTGTGATTACTCGTAAACCTACACTGTCTATGTTTCCCTGTCAGGAACAAACAAAACCAACAGAGGCTAAATTTTGCTCCTCCAGTGCCAACCTAGATTTTGGCATCATAACCAAAGATTATTTTATAGTCGATTAATGTTGGCTGCACCCATCTCTCTTCGATAAGAAGGGTGTGTCAATGAGGTTTTGTCAGGCCTGTAGTGGCATTGCAATTGAATTTTGTCATGGACAATGTCATCCTCCTCCTCCTCAGAAGACTGCTCCAGTTCCTCAGCCTCAAGCACATCACCTTATGGCCTTGTTCAATTGTGCAGGGCACAGTACACCATGATGCTGCAGTGCACTTTGTCTGGACTATACTGGAGAACTCCCTTAGTCTAGTCCAAGCAGTTCAGTACATGTTCAGTAGCCCTAAATTCTGTTTGACTATGACCCTGGTCAAAAACTGGACAGCATTGTATCTGCTTTCATGCAGGGGATAGTGCAGTTGTGTGTCATGAGCTTTAGTTGCAGTGGGTGGCTCAGTAGTGACACCCAGGATGTTACCGTATGGAGATAAGAATTCTGCAGAGTATTCTTAAGTACAGACTCACCATAGGTTTCATATGAGTGTAATATAACTCTAGTGTTACTGAACCCCACATTGTAAAGCATTGGATCCTCAAATGTAACAGGTACATGAGAGTGTTTCTTCATGTAGGAGTCATGGCAGCTGCCAGGGTAGTGGGCACATACCTCTAGGACTGTTAACAATGATTACAATCACCTGAACATTAATGAAATAAACCCTTCCTGTTGTTGAATTGATGAATGCAGCGTTGTGATACAGTTCCCCACCCCCCACCCCCCCCCCACCCCCACCCCCATGTCACATGTGCATAGTCAATGGCACCCTGCACCTGGGGCAAGCCAGTTATGGTACTGAATCCTACTGCCCAGCTGCAGCGCTCACCTTGTCATGAGGAAACAAAATGAGCCAATGTGATCTTGCACAAATGGCATTGATCATTGAGGGCTGATGGTTCATGAATGAGAGACCCCACACATGTCACCCATATCTCTCTGGAAGGACAAAGCTACACAGAAGTTCAGAGCAGCAGTTACCTTCTCAGCCATCAGCAGAGAATGTCTTTCCATTGCTACAGCATTCAAACATCTAGCCCTGTTCCATCACATTGTTCCAGGATATAATCAAGTCTGTGTCAGAGCTGCATCTCACTCATCCTCAGGATTTGGAACCATGGCCAGAAAACACTGCACCTCCAGCTCACCCTACAGATCCTGATAGGTCCAGTGGCAGTGACCTCTCACTGAGCTGGGCACTCCTCACCTTCCACATTGGCCAGCTGCTGCTCCTTGGCTTGCCACAAGTCATCGTGCTCCTGTATCCACCTTTCTCTTTTTGGTAGAGCAGTCACAGTAATCAATAAACCCATCAGCAGTAGGGTTCATCACTCTGAGTGGAAAGAACTAAATTAGGCACAGGAGAAGTGAAAGATTTTCTTAGGTCTCAGAACAGTCATCATTAGCATACTCTGCAGTTGAGGACTGGGCTCACTTCACCACAGAGTTTGCCAAGCTACATATAGACACCAGGAACATATCTTCATCATCTATCCCCCTTCAAGTTCAATGTGCATAGCAACTTGAAGGTGTCGCACTGGCTGAGTGGCCACCCAGTGTCATTGAGATGTGAGTGTCTCCGGTACATCACCCTTCCAATCCTGAGCACACATCAAACACTGAACTTCACACTGTATTCAATACAGACCATTGTAAGACTTCCTTCGAAAACAATAAAACTCCCGGAAGCGATGGCTTACCGGTCGAGCTCTATTCCGCTCTGTGGGACTTGATTGGCCAGGACCTGCTGGAGGTGTATGTCAGTATGCTTCGGGCCGGTACCATGAGTGAATCCATGAGGAAAGGCATCATCACCCTCATCTACAAGAGGAAGGGGGAGAGGGAGGAACTCAAAAATTGGAACCAATCTCACTGTTGAATGCGGATTACAAAATTCTGTCAAAGGTAATCGCCAACCGGGTCAGGTCCACTCTGGGGTCGGTGATTCACCCTGACCAAACCTGTGCTGTGCCGGGCAGGAAGATCGCTGAGAGTCTCACACTCCTCAGGGATACGATTGCCTACGTGCAGGACAGAGGGTTAGACAACTGCCTGATCAGCCTGGACCAGGAGAAAGTCTTTGACAGGATATCACACAGGTATATGAGAGATGTTCTCCTCAAAATGGGCTTTGGGGAGGGAATCTGCAATTGGATCAGACTGCTCTACATCAACATTGTCAGTGCAGTCTCAATCAACGGGTGGGAATTAGATAGCTTCCCAGTCAGATCTGGAGTCAGGCAGGGCTGCCCTCTCTCTCCTGCCTTGTTTGTGTGCTGCATAGAGCCATTTGCCGAGTCCATCAGGAAGGATGCGAGCCTGAGAGGGGTGACTATTCCTGGCAGCGGGGGCCTGCAGGTTAAGGCCTCCCTGTACATGGATGACGTCGCCGTTTTCTGCTCAGATCCGCTGTCAGTGTGCAGACTCATGTGCATATGTGACCAGTTCGAACGGGCCTCAGGGGCCAAGGTAAACCGAGGCAAGAGCAAGACCATGCTCTTCGGGAACTGGGCCGACCAATCTTCGATCCCCTTCACCGTCAGGACCGACCACCTGAAGGTGCTGGGTATTTGGTTCGGGGGGGCTGGGGCATGCGCCAAGTCTTAGGAGGAGCGTATCTGGAATGCGAGGCAGAAAATGGGCAGATGGGAGAAATGGTCATTGGTTATCAGGTGTGAGGTACTCCCAGTGTTATATGTGGCCTATTCCCAGAATCTGTGCCACCGCAGTCACCTGGGCTATCTTTCATTTCACGTGGAGATCAAAGATGGACTGGGTCTGAAGGGACACCATGTACGAAGATCTGGGAAACGGGAAAAAAAAAACCAATGCCACCCTCACCCTGATGGCCACCTTTGTGTGTGGCTGCATCAAGCTGTG
>NC_057721.1:28134895-28154226 GCF_004010195.1 Chiloscyllium plagiosum
AGCTTGGGGCAGCTGCCGCCAAGGCGCGGTGGGGAAAGACCACCATGTAACATCTGCCTGCCTAAAGAAGAACAGGGGGCCCACGCAGTCATTTGGGCTCTGCTGACGCCTCAGCTAAAAATGTAATCTTACCGATCTGTAAATAGGAATGATTACTCTGTTTCGGTATGCAAAGAAATGGAATGTTTACATATGTATGGCATGTCCAATGTACAGACCATTAAAGTATTTTATGAATAAAATATATTTTTGAAATAAAAAAATGTAAGACTTACATGGTAAATATCAGCTCAGCTTTGTCTGGGTCACACAGAGAACCATTGCAAATTGAACAAATGGAATTTCCCATCACAATCCTAACCTGATCCATGTAGACAGTGGATTGCTCAGAAGAAAAACCAATAAAACTGGTGAATGAGACATACTGGTCCAACTTGTTTTGTATACTTCAAACTGAAACTGCAGTATGACCTGTGCTTTCAGTTTCCTCATGTTACTGTTTGTTCTCTATCTAAGAGGTTTTGAGAAACTTGTTACTTGTTGCAGAATTCCCAGCATTTGGTGGGTTTTTTGATTACTGTGGCTGCCCTAACAAAAAGACAAAGGTGGATACAGGAGCATCATGACTTGTGGCAAAGTACCCACAGTACTTATATGGCTGGTCTAATTAACTTTCTTCCAATGGTGACACACAGGATGTTACAGCATGGAGATAAAAATTCTGTATAGTATTCTGAAGGACAGACTCACCATAGGTTTTATATGAGTGTAATATAGTTTCACTACTTCTGAATTCTGTACCCCCTAAAATAAATTCCAATGTTTTGTTAGCAACTTTTACTTGTTAGGTTTTTCTTTAAAAATCTCTTTCAGCTTCTTATTTTACTAACCTGTAGTTTTTGTTACTATTTTTCATAATAAACAGGATCACCTCATATTTATTAAGGTTAAAGTATATTTGCACCTAGTTACCAAACACGCAAATTTTCTACTCTCTTGTGTTATTTTGCATTCTTCCTCAGTGTTAGATAGAGCTCCAGTTTGGAGTTCAGTGGAAATTTTGATATCGTAATATTGTATCCTAAGTTCAAATTAATGTAAATTATGATTGGTACAGTTCCCTTTGAAGCATCCTTCTGCCCTTTCCCCAATCTGAATAATCCCCTCTGACCTCGAGTGTCAGCTTTACTATTCAAGTTGTTATCATTTCAGCTGCTTGCCCTGATACCGTAGGCCCTAATATCAGATGTGAGCCTATCATGTTGAACATTTACAACAAGTTTTGAAAATACAAGCTTATGACATTACCGCATGACCTCTATCTACTCTTTCCATCACCTCTGAAAATAAAAATAAAAGGTAAATATATAACAGCGCTTTTAAATAAAGGAGAGAGATTTCTATATTCCTTCCAAAGGCAACATCATTCGAAAGACAAATTAACGGCTCAGTTCTTTGAGAGTGCTGCCTGTGAAGAACGTTTGTGCTGTTTGCCTTTATTCCTGTACGCCAGAAGGAATTCTGTGAAACACATACAGTCATTTCAGCAATGTAAAAAACATGCATTTTAGAGATTCAAGTAGTTTTTTCAATTGCTTTGGTAGCCAGAGAGTAGATCTCTGTTTTGCATCTATTAATCCATTTCAACTAAAATCTAACCAGGTTCATCAATCAAACTTCCGTCAGTGTGAAACTTTTATAAACACATAGAAATAACCTTTCACTGGAAAGAGTTAACAGATTCTGATGTTTCAGTTCAGTCTATTCTCACCAACTGCTACTTTGATTAAAGTCATAGTTTCCACTAGTATTGACAGAAACAATTACAGACACGGCTTTTCAGTAGAAATTGAGCCCTCTCCTGGATAGCAGTAAATGAAAGAAATTTGAACTCCAAATGTTTTTCACTCAGGCATGAAAACGATATCAGCACTCCTGTTGGTCCAGGGCAGGGAAGTCAGTGTCAGTATGAGATTGGCTAATGACAGAACATATCAGGACAGTGACAGTCACAGCTCTTTTTCCCTGCGTAGACCAAAGGCTTTAGGAATCCAGTAGGGTTTCACAGTTAGAACTCACGAATTGAAGTCTTTTACATCCCAAAGCCCATAAATTATTGTTAGTCTATTTTAAAAGTAAGGAAAATTTCAATGCATCATTTAATTTTTGTAGGCAAATAGCATAGTTAGCAGGCTTTTGGGATTGTGCAGAGCACATAGAGAAAAGTTCTTCTTCTGACTGTCTGACTAAGTACTTAATCTAAACTATCAAAACAGAAGGTCATAAAAAATGAATTATTTAAATGTCTCTTTTCCCTTAAAGTTAGTGTATTAAACAGTTGAGCATTTCGTTTATTTTAGCAATAGAACTAAAGTATACTGCTCTAATGATTGAATTGGGTCTCAGCCAACGTATTATAATGGGTTCCAAAATCTGAAACAGTTTATAAATGAGCAAAGTCCTCTAAGGATGATGTTAAGATAAAAATATTCTGAGTTTGCTGCATTCATTAAAGGTAATTCAGGCCTGTTATGAAATAGGCATATTATATAAATAATTCAAATTTATTATAATAGAGCTTAAAATAATAAATAACAATTTAAAATGAAATGGAAATATTAATATAGAATTATGTGTTCATGTTCACACTGAGTGAATAGAAGCATTGTTTCTGAATATACCATTTAGATACCACTTAGATTACACAGAAAGACTTCAATCATTGCACTCCCAACTTATCAGATGTCTCTTGAATCTTATTTTTCCATTTGAGTTGTTCCACTCAAGTTTCTTATTTGGTGCCAAGTCAGCATCCTACTATATATGAGACAAATACAGCATATTTTTCCTTTGGAGTAAATGCATATTTAATGTAATGACCCACATGTGAAAAGCATGTATTTTCTGTCTATGTCATGACTGTTTTAAAATCAGGGTGAACTGGATAGTATCCTAAAAGAAGGTTAATTGGTTTACTGACTGTGCCATCATTATTTTCCAAAGGAATGCCCATGTGATCTCAGGTAGCCCATGGGGATGAACAGTTCAGAGGATAAGGGTGAATCAAAAGTTTATTGCAGCAACGAGCATTTTCTATTTGGCAGTTCGAAATAAACTAAAAATTTGTGTTATGAGGACATAAGCAGAGTCCTCTTCAAATGGAGCAGTTTTCTGCTTGGCAATTTTGAACAAATCCTGGTGATGAAGCAGCTTCCTAGGAATAAACCACAGATTGTGTTACATTGCGCATCATACAGTAGGAACAAGCAGACCAACTAGGGATACAATTGTGGATTAGGCAAAACCTATTTGCTGTTGCTTCAGTATTGCCAGAGTCTGCAAATCATGAAAATTGAGAATCTCGAGCTAGCTTAAGAAGGAAGTCTTTGGGGATTCTCTGCCACTAGGACTGCCATGGTCCAAAGGAGGAAGGGATCATGGACTTACAACTTGTTGATGGTAACCATGTCTGCTGGCTTTATGTGAAATATAATTACCAGTGAATGCAATTGAGTAGCTAAAGCAATTGAATAACAAGTGATCCCATATAGTACAGGGTGAATTGGAAAGGTTGTGAAATTCGCATGGTTCCACATTTGTGTCAGAAATCATAGTGAATGTGAGTGCCTGTAACAATATAAAGTGTATCTTTGTTGTATCAATTATCCAAAGTGAAATTTATCTTTTTATTTGAACTATCTGTAAACTGATATCTGAATTATGTTGATTTAAGTTGGTTTATTGGAGTAAAGGGTATTAAAAGTAAAATCAGGTCCATAGTTTTCTGTTTGTTGAGAATGAAATTTTCCAATATCATGGGGATTTCTTTCTTTATAAAATACTTTCAGTCTCTACAGCGGTCATAAGACTTATGCCAAGCATTCAATACTTAAGTACACCAAAGATAAACTTCAGGTCACTAGAATCTGTAGAATGTACCCATTGTTAACTTAGAGCCATGACAGCAGGAGATATCAAATTGATATGTTTACAACTAGACACTTTTCTAAAGCTAGCTCGAGATTCTCAATTTCCATCTTTAAGTCAAGCATTAAGGAATTTTCAGTTCTTCTGTCTTTTACAGACATCCAAGCATGCTTACCATGTCTTTCGTTTTGCAGCCAGAGGGCTATAGCAATATTACATTGAAATAGCACACTTGGCATCATAACACATTCCAAAATGCTTCACAGGATGTCATTCAATAACATTTGACAGCAAATCAAAGGAGACTAATTTAGAATCATTTCAATGGGTTTTATGAATTCTTTTAAGTGAGGAGGGAAATGTGGTGGAGATATGAAAAGATTTAGAAAAATTTATTTTTCACTCTTTGTCTGGGTAGCATTTTAGGCAGTCTATTCCATATTCTGTAGATGTACATCCACTGTATAATACTGCACAATTGAAAGACTCTGCAACCAACATATTCATCACTGGGCTGAAATTTGTTGTGTTGAGAGTGTGTTGCTGGAAAAGCACAGCAGGTCAGGCAGCATCCAAGAAGCAGGAAAATCAATGTTTCAGGCCGGAACTGATTCCTGATGAAGGGCTCCAGCCTGAAACATCGATTTTCCTGCTCCTCAGATGCTGCCTGACCTGCCTTGCTTTTCCAGCAACACTCTCTCAACTCTGATCTCCAGCATCTGCAGACCTCACTGTCTCCCAAAACTTGTTATGACCATACAATGGCTACTCTTTAATTGGTATCTCCATGTTTTTCTTCCAAATGTACCATGTCAAGTTTAATTTCAAGTATTCTATTGTGCTATTTTGGACAGTTAATAGAATCACAGAATCTTACAGTACAGAGGTCTGTGAAGTAACTGACACATGCACCAAGCCCTGAGTTTTCGAGCTGTGTCCAAATCCCTACTTTTATAATCCATTTAAAGTCAAAGGATTTCTCCAGTGAGATTATGCATTATTTAAAAAATTCTCTTTGTTTGGTTATATGCTTATAGAACTCCATTTACAGTTCATGGTATTTGAATTCATTTTAAGCACTTTGTGAATGTGTTCCCATTTTTACTTTACGAGCTCCCTGAGGGAAAAGCCACTCAGCTCACATTTATTACTTACTTTGAGGCTAAAGTGCAGCAACAGAGGTTTGAAATTTCTGATCTCCAGTTGAAACTTCTGATAGGCCATTATTTGGCCTCCAAAGCAAGGCTATAACTCTGACTTAGAGTTGGAGACTTATTAACTACCTTAATAGTTAACCAAAAACATTTCAAGATCCAATCTTCTCTAACAGCTGGCTAGCTGTAAAACTGAGCAGCCCTGGGTTACCTCTGCACCTACCTTTGACCTAAACTGACCTAGACTAACCCATTCTCTGCCCCATTGTTCTGACCAACGCACACATTTCTCTCCAACTCCTCAATGGAGCTGGCCTGACCCATCAACATAATCAAATGCCTCCCAACCCCCAAATCCAACACCCCAGTCAGACCTGTCTCAATAGTTCCCCACTCCATCCCAACCTACCAACTTATCACCCCTTCCAATCTAAAAACTCACAATCTGCTACTCTAATCCCCATCTGTCTGCCACCTGTACCCTCTTCACACACTTGGCATCCTACCCCTCAACCACCTGACACACCACTCACCTGACACCTCCCATCTGCCTACTGCCCCCAAAACTGATTCTGTGACCCTGATCGGAGGATCTGAGCCATTAGGTTTCAATCTCTTGCCTGTGGACAGTTGCTATCTGGGAACAAGATTAGTCATTATTGTCTCATTCATCCAACAACCCTGTTCACACTCACTTACAGCTAGCTTCTGGTTAAGCAACATTCAATCTTAAAATTCTCAAATGAAAATAGAAAATGCCAAAATACTCAACAGGTAATGTGGCAACTGTAGAGAGAGAAATGGAGTGAACATTTCAGGCTGATTCAATCCTTGTAACCTCCTGTAACCCTTCAACTTGCCAAAACGGGCCACATTCTTCTCATGTAATCACTCTAAAATGATCATTGATGACCATGCTGTTAATTTCTTAGGTCCCCTTAATTTTGCATTTCATCCTAAACCTCTTTGACTCACCACTTCTCTTTCCTCCTTTGAGACCCTCCATAAAAGCTGACTCCTTTTAAAAGCTCCTGCCTGAGCTTCTGATTATTCTAGAATTTTGTGTTTGTATTTCAGATTTCCAGCATCTTAAGTATTTTCACCTTTGTACACCCAAGGAAATAGTTCTCAGTCTCTTTTCCTAACCTTTCAACCGGGAACTGGGTGCTCCTTAGAGACAAGTGACAAAGCTATAGATGGCGTGTAATTCAGAAACTGCGTAATGATAGTGCTAAAAAAAAGTCAAACAACCTCCTGCTGGTATTTATCAGTAGCTCTGTCACTTATCCCCTTAAATGATCAGGTTGCAATTTTTCAGAAACAAAACCTGATTTGGATCAGCCAATAACAATCAGGACACGTGTCCTATTACGGTGCTCTAAATGCAGTTGAATGGTCTCAAAGCACTCCACAGCTCGCCCATACCTTGGTATTATGATCCCTAGATCTAAACACTCCAGCCAAATGTCCAATGGCTTCTCTGTGTCTACCCTGCCACATCATAAATTGCCTACAGTGTGGGAGCAGGCCATTCAGGCAATCAGATTCCTGATGAAGGGCTCCTGCCCAAAACATCTTGCTCCTCGGATGCTGCCTGACCTGCTGTGCTTTTTCAGCATCACTCTAATGTTGACTCATTCAGCTCATCAAGTCCATACTGACCCTCTGAGTAGCATCCCATCCAGATCCACCCCCTCCGACCCCACTCTAAATTGTGTCCCTGCATTTCCTATGACTAATGAACACTATGAGCAATTTAACATGACCAATCCACCTGACCTGCACATGTTTGGTCTGTGGGAGGAAACCGGAACACCCAGAGGAAACCCATACAGACACAGGGAGAATGTGCAAATTCCACACAGACAGTTGCCCGAGACTGGAATTGAACCCAGGTCCCTGGTGCTGTGAGGTAGCAGTGCTAACCATTGAGACACTATGTCACCCCAAAGGCATGTAAGAATTTTATACATTTTAATACAAATACTTTTCATTCTTCTAAACTACAGAGACTAATGATCCATTTGAATCAAAACAAAGGAAGATATAGTGCTGAATCTCCCCGTAGTCCAGCTGTGTCACTTCTGTTGAGTTTCAAGGAGGTTTAACTCTACACAGCCCAGCAAGTTTTCTCATACGATTTTCACAATCTTGCATCATTAAGTATTGAGCATAGCTCTGTATCAGCCCTCTCGTCTGATGCTAGCCTCAGTTTCCCACTCACTGTAGCTACATGTACTCACCACTGCCAGGATATCTCAGGATATCTACCACCAGGGTCGTCTTTAAAAGGTCATTATTTACCCAGTTAAGGGCTGGCAGCTGCCAGATGTTTTGTGACGTTTTGATATTTGATAACTGGACATGACAGTTAAGGGGAAATCGATATACAGTTTTGCTGACAGGAACCAGGTCATTGTAGAGCAGGCTCATCCCCTTCCCCTCGGACAACCAGAGGGCACCACAACACAAGACTCTGCCAACCTGGTCAGAGATTGCCAACCAGTCAGTGAGGTCGCAACTGCCTAGAGGAACATACAGCAGTGCAGGAAGAAAGTCAATGACCTTGGCTGCTCCACCAGAGTATGTGTCATCATTGACTTTCTGCTCCCCACATTCACAGTCTTTCTGCAGCGGCATCCACTTCCCTCCAAGACTCATGCTGTACCACTCACACCATTGCAAGCAATATCCTACCTCAATTATGAGCCCCCACTGTAGCCACTCCCCTCCCCAGTCTTACCAGCCTCCTATTCAATCACTCAGGACATATCACGAACTTTCCCCCAGCTGCACCAGCATGAGCAGCAATGTCACCACTTTCATCTCATTCAATCCTTCCTTTCCCTCATTACAATAGGAATGCTCCACAACAGGGCAGAAAGAACCAAGAAAAATAGCAGGGTGCCCAGTATTTAGCTCATCACCCTCTATATGGAGGGCATCCTGATCCTGAACAGCTTAAGTGGCTTACTGATTGTGCTCAAACCCCTGGACCGAGAGTGGATGCTACTGTTGAGATGCTGTGCCTGGACCTTCTGACGTAAAGCTGGCTCTCTTGACTTGACTGAGGATTTAGACTTTGAGACATGGCATCTGCTTGCACCATACACATGTATGCAGCTGGCACATTGTGCCAGTGTGAGAATAATATAACATTCTGTCATACCCTCTTGACTGATGACTGCTGACAACTATGACAAAATGCCTGGCTTCGCGTTCGCACTAAACGGAAAGATCTTTAATGTGCAGCTGAGCGGGCAAGCTGCTGAAATGCAAAGCAAAGCAGGGTTACTGTGTGAATGAGTCTGTAGTAAGAGAGCAAGCAAGCAGTCCTGAGATGCCACCTGGTCCATTCTGAGAACTAGCTGCCTATCTTTGCACATGAAGTGTCCATCTTGTAGCAACGAAAGGTGCCAGCATGCTCAAAAATGCAGCAGCATACATGAGTGAATGGCAAGTATGCCATGAGGATGTGTTGAGGGTGGTATGTGCCAAATGCCAACTTTCAAAGATGTAGGATGCATGCAGTCAATGCCCATAGAGTGCACTCTCAGACATTGATACCCAAGATGGATATCTGGTCAAGCAAGTGGTGAACTAACATGCCAGGTATCTGCCCAGACTTCCATGTCAGAAATTCTCAGCATTTGCTTCTTCTCTAGCTGGTGGCAGAATGGCAGCCTGTATATTAATGAGGTTGGAGTAGGTAGTTATGAGGCTGATAATGAGGATGTTATTGAGCAGCAATCCTTATTAATAGGCCACTTGGCAGTCACTATTGACAATTTTAACCTCAACATCAGGGACTTTGTTCAAAAATGCGACTCGTCAATTGTAACGGTGAGAACGGCCTCACTCATCATTTCAACGAAATATCCGAAATGTCTCACCATAACTCACTTCATTCAGCTCTTGCAAAATTCTGTCCAAAAATATGGCTCCATTCCAAATTTTACATCTGACACTTGCAAAATCTGTTCACTAGTGGTCAGAAATGAGGAATGAAGTGAGGGCTGTACTGATGAATGTATTTATGTTTTGTTTAGGGATATACTTGAATTGTTCTGATCTATAGGTGTTGAAGTCTTTATTCAGTACAGACTGGAGATGCCAATCAGAGCTCCTGATCTTGCTGCTTAGACCAATCATGTTTCTGTCACCACAGTACTGCAAATTGCAAAGTACTGCAAGCATTTTCTGTTTCTGTGTGGACCCCGCGAGGCTCTCACCCTCAGGCAGCATGCTACACTCACATCCTACTCTGGGTTTTATACAAACTGTGAAACTGTCAACAACTGCGTTGGGAAATATTTGTTCAAGCTGTCTAGGAATACAATACCAAACTAAATTATTTATGAACAGAATCATTAGATAGAGTCAATGGAAGCTGAAACTCACTGAATCAAGCAATGACATATTGTTTTTAAGGGTGTGCCTTTAGTTCAAAACATTTAATTTCTGTGCTTTGTGATAATAGTGAATAAATGAAGTCTCTAAGGATGAGAGCCAACTACTTGCAGTTGAAGAAATAATGTTGCAGATGCACTTGATCAGCTGTTGACTATACGTACTGACTACATTGTGAAACATCAGCAGCTGCAGTAAGCTGATAGGGCTGACCGCTTCACAAAACACTCTTCCTGGACCTTATGCCGTACTTTATAGTGTCAGCATATTAACCAAGCACATGGGATAATTTAATATGCTTTGTGTTTTATGGTTCTGACCAGAATTGCTTTATTTATCTACATTGCGCTGAATTCATCTCCAAAGAATGCTTGTATTAATAGGATGTGAGAACCTACATCTTTTCAGCCAATAATTTAAAACCAACTTAGACAGTGCACTAGGATTTTGGTGAAGTAGTCAGATGATAAATAAGTCAGCACTGCAGATTTTACAAAACCAATCTCAAACCTGTACTTCTTTTACCTAATAAAGAGAACCCTTAACTATAACTTTGAATTCTGCATATTAATATGTTATCGTATACAGCTTTGGAATTAGCTTATCTTCCATCTCTGAAAATATTCAGCCACAGAATAAGTGGAGCAACTTAGGTTATGAAGCAGTAAATTAATTATTAACTGACAGTAAGATTCCTTTTGTACAATTAAGAGCCATAATGTAATAAATTGAAAAACTCTCCTGGCATGTATGAAAGTGTTTCAAGAGTTTGTGCTGAAGTGCTGTGTGGTAAAAAAAAAAGTAGCTACAGTTGTACATAGTCCTGCTTTTTACGTAACCCATCCTGGATAAGAGAACTGGTTTGCGTCACAGGCCAGTTTTACAAATTGCTTAATTTTATGTTGCATTGATTTCAACACACATGCAATTGGACAATCACTAGGGTAAACCCCTATCCCATCCATTCAAAAATCAGAAAGTCACTCAGAATGAAGACAAGACTGTCCTGGTGAATGTCTGATGCTGACTAAACCAAATGTTAAAACCTTGATTCCCCCCATTAATGAGTAGAAATAAAATTATACAGTGCTCACTTCATGCAACAGCAAGCACTGGGTAGCCAGTACTATAAATGTACCCTGATCAAACCATATTCTGAGAAGATGTCTAAACCTCTAATTAGAAAATGGCAGCAAAGCAGTTCAAATTTATTCTCAGAAATAGATTATTAATTAACTTGTTCAATAGTTAGAAGATACTTGGGAATAAACTGTTAAACAGATCAACAAGCAGAATGTCCAATCAACACTAAGAACCCAACATGATACCTGCTGTTGAGGCCACTCAGTGGTTGTCTTAACCAATGACAGTCTGTCTTCCAAGGCTACGATGACAAATTTTGAGATTAGCATATGTGATATGAAGCTGTCCTAGATCGCCAACAGTTTGATTGACAGAATAACTTGAAGTCCATTTTTCTTTTCAAGATTCTTCCTACTACACCAGTAAATTTGAGTTAAATTTTACTACAGCGCAGGCTTGGACAAGGAATAAAGCCAATTCCGTGTCCATTGTGAAGACAACCAGGCTTTACTTAATTGCCTGTAAACAAGTCTATTGTTTGCATTTGCTGAATACAGATTCTGAGATTTTCTCTGGATCATATAAGCAGATTTCTATTATCTAGGTTATTAAAGTACACCTTGCTTTGAGATTTTAATCATTTGTTTACTACTGGATTTGAGTTATACCTATAAAGCTAAAATACTGTATATGTGGAAATGTGTCACAGCTCTGCAATACTAACCACGCCACCAGTAGCAATAGCAACTTTTGGTTCTGTAGGTAAGCCAAAGAGGCATTCTGCAATAGATCCTAATCTACAAGGATATCAGGCAGACCCTGATGAGGGTCATGTTGAACAAGACATTGGGGAATGGAGGACATGTGGAGGGAAAATTAGTGGGTCAGGGGCCTACAATTGACACTGGTGACCCAGAACGGAGGCATTCCCATTTCAAATACCTTCAGCCTGCAGGATCAAACAAGTCAGAGAGAGAAGTGTGTGCAGACCATTCCTGCTGCCTGTTATCCTGAGGAGGTCATGCGATGAGGGCCTTAAATGGGCATTAATTGGCCACATAAGGACTTCAACTGGATTATCTCTAGGCAGTCAATTTGGTGTAAGCCTCACAGTATGTAATATTGTGTTTGGATCACATGAGGGTATGTGGGTTTCTGATGGCACCGTGACCTATTCTACGGGTCCACTTGCCTGCTTTCCTATTCGTAGATGGCCCATAAAATCCAGGCTGGAGGGAACATCTTAGTCCTGTGACCTTTCAGTACCTGGACACAGCTAGTAAAGAAAGAGATGGAGATGTGAAGGTGAGTTTTTGTGTGCATTTTGATACCATAGATGCTGCCAGCATGTTTGATTGCATTATATATAAATATATTTTAAAACAAAAGTGAATTCGCACAGGTTTCAAAAGGCCTGCTTGATAGATTGTCACAGTTCACAGTATATTTCAACCTAATACAATGAGGGTCAATTGTCTCATTCCAAGATCATTGGCCATCTCGGATGATACATTTATTTTGAGAACAGTAGGGAAGGACAGGTAGCTGGCTTTATTGACAGGTTTAATGACAGAGTACTTTATGGAGAGAAAGTTTGTGTCACAGTCTTTCATGTGCTGGGAATACAGAGTAATAGGACAAAGGGACACATTGACAGACAAATTTTAAACAAAAATATGGATTGAGAGCTGAAAGTTATAGTGAAATGTTATGTAAAATATAAGTCTGGCTAACTCAGAAGTATATTAGCAGACAACTAATTTACTTTTACCAATTTTCAAGAACAGAAGTGAACTAAATGGACCCCATTTTTATTTTACCATGTATGTTGATTTCCTGATTAAAATTATATATCTTACTTGTAGATGACCCTTTCTTACAAATTAATTCAATATACCTTAAAAATTAATGAAACTTATGTGATGGCACATGCATATGATTACAAGGATGTCCTATTTTTATGTACCAGAGTAGTTATATTGCATCACTTGAAAAATGATTGATGACACATATTAAATTAACATAAAATTCAGATGAGAAGGCTCAGCTCTGTTCATTTGCCTGGTATCACTGGTTGTCAGGCAAACCAGACATCTGCCTCATCACTTTCATCATTCAAGCTATACTTCATTCCTCTTCATACCTCCAATGCCTCTTTCATATCACATATCTCCCACACCCCCTCATATTGCCCATGCTCTTCTATTTTCCCCCTACATTTTCCATGCTCATTCATCCAGTATTCACTGGGTGCCAAAATCTGAGCCTCATGAGAATAATGGAATGTCTTTGAAATACACGTAAAACAATTTAAAAGTAAATACCCTCTTGTAAATAAAAACCTTTGAGTTTTTCATAAAATCATCAATCAAACACAATAGAATTCCCATTCAAGAAACCTATAAGCCAGATCATATGCAAGGGGCATGGAAACATCACTTTTTAAAAAAAAGTCAAGTTATTACTAGGTAATAAAACTGCCAGTAAACAATGTTAGCAATCCTTTCTTTCTAATGGATAAAGAGCCCCGAATAAGGCAAAGTGTATTATTTATTCTTGAAGCTCAACCAAGCATTCATAACAAGAGGTTTTGGCCAAACAGATGCCTACTCATCTTTCCATCCTGCTTCTGCTGAATAGCATGGAAGAAAATTTTGCAAAGAAAAATAATTTGATGCTGTCATTAAGTACAATTAGAGAATCTCAAAACATACTTATTTTCATAACTAATCTGCTTATTAATTACATTTCCATGACATATGTATAGGTTTGAAAGTGCACCATGATAAAAGTAGTACTTTATAACAGTTCAGGAACATTAAGATCAATGTTCTTTATCAATCAAACTAAAAATGATGAATTTAATGAGGAAGAATTGTACATTCATCTCTCCACATTTTCTTAATTTGTGTGCAGTTCTGGTCGTCACATTACCAAAAGTATGTGGATGCTTTGGAAAGGGTGCAATGGACGTTCACCAGGATGTTGCCTGGTATGGAGGGCACTAGCTATGAATAGAGGTTGAGTAGATTAGGATTATTTTCTTCAGAAAAACAGAGATTGTGGGGTGAGGGGGGTGAGCCTGATTGAGGTCTACAAAATCATGAGAGGTATAGACAGGGTGGATAGCAAGAAGCTTTTTCCCAGAGTAGGGGACTCAGTCACTACAGGTCACGAGTTCAAGGTAAGAGGGAAAAAGTTGAGGGGAGATATGTGTGGAAAGTTCTTTATGCAGAGGGTGGTGGGTGCCTGGAATGTGTTGCCAGCAGACGTGGTAGAGGTGAGCACGATAGCGTCATTAAGATGTATCTAGACAGATACATGAATGGGCAGAGAGCAGAGGGATACAGATCCTTAGAAAATAGACAACAGTTTTAGATGGAAGATCCGGATCAGCGCGGGCTTGGAGGGCATTTTGCTCCTTCCTTTAGCCAGTTACAACAGTAATTGTGTTGAAAAGCCCTAGAAGCTATTTGCAATGGTACATTGAACATATTCTTTATGCATGTTCAAAGGCTAAACCTCTCTACACTTGAAGAATTGTTGAAGCCTTTCTCCGTATTTCTCAGCAGCAACTATATTTGAGCAAATAAGAGAGCATTATGTTGCACTTACATTACAAAATAACTTTGACAAACAATTTTACAACAGAATTGGTGAGTCTGTGCTGTAGAATCTTCCCTTTGTGCTAAAATGTAATTGCAACAGCAGGCAGAATGACAGAGAAATAAGTGTGAATACAAACAAGCCTGAGTATATGCAACACTTTTAATAGTTTTAAGAGTTTGTGGCTCTTCATCTGCTTGATGAATCCTCTGAAGCCGACTGAAGGTTTATGTGAAACAGTTTCACTGGCCTGTACAAATGATCTAAAGCATTCAACTTGCTGGTGGTCAGAAAACATAACACTTCACCTTTGACAGTAATGTATGCAATATATCTTTCCTATGATCATGGCAGCCAACAGTGGGAGAAAAGTAAATATAAAACAGAAAAAAAGAGAAATAAATATTGAGTATAAGCAAAGAATGAACTTCATCAAAATTGCCATCTACAAAGTGGCAGTAAATAGCACTGATGTGCTATTATTTGCTAGATTCCAAAATATCTTGTGTGCAGACAAATCTAGACACTGGGAGAAAATTGACTGAATTTGAAGACCAGTATCTCCAAAGATAGAATGGAATTAAAACTGCAGTTCTCAGACAGATTGAAAGTTGTAGCAGGATACACTAATAGATAGGAGCTTAGTTTGGCCAGTAGGTTTTTTAATGTATTTGTTAACTTACCAATGTTGTGGTTAAGTGTCAATATTAATGAACTAGAAAGCAACATGGAACAATTCTGAAAAGAATCAATGAGATTCCCTCCTCATCCTTATAGACTCCATTGGGTACAGACCTAGAGTCTTCCGAAGCCCCTTATGTGACAAGCCCATCATCCCCAGGATTAGTCTTCTAAACGGGGTGGCACAGTGGCTCAGTGATTAGCACTGCTGCCCCACAGAGCCAAGGACCCAGGCTTGATTCCAGCCTCGGGCGACTGTCGGTGTGGGGTTTGCATATTCTCTCTGTGTCTGCATGTGTTTCCTCCAGGTGATCCAGTTTCCTCCCACAGTCAAAAGATCTGCAGGTTAGGTGAATTGGCCATGCTAAATTGCCCATAATTTTCAGGGAAATGTAAGTTAGGTGCATTAGACAGGAGTAAATATTGAGTAGTAGGGTAGAGGAATGGGTCTGGGTGGGTTACTCGTTAGAGGGTCAGAGTCGACTTGTTGGGCCAAATAGCCTGTTTCCACACCATAGGGATTCTATGAAACACCCTCCACTAAAGGGATGTTCCCAAATTTTTCACTACAGGGGTTGGCAGGAGGAAGGCCATCGCTCACCTATTTTGTGCAATGGAGACATCTGACTGGAAGCATCATGGAATGGTAACAGAGCATTTTTTGGTATGAGTACCATTACACTGTTCTATTAATGGTCAGAAATTTTGGGACATTTAGTCTCACCTTTTAAAAATTTAATTTCTGTACTTCTTTCCACCCACTGCAAAGTAAAAGATCCCCCTCCTGACATTTACAGATCCTAAGATCTGCTGCTTTATAAATATGCCTTTACTTATAAATATGTTATTGTAACAGGGACAATTAACTCAGCTCAATGCTTAAAACGCACTTTTAAATGTAATGTTCTGCTTAATAAAACTTTATTACACACTGACAACATATTACAATGATTTTTATTATGTTAGATTTCAGATTTTGAATTTGTTGGAACTTTAGGATTGTTGTTTGTGACCAGCAAGAAGGACACATACTAGAAATTCATTCAAGTATACAGAGCCAGGTTTATTTACTTTAATTTACAAAATACTGCACAATAATTATGTATTATCTCTGTTATGACCAGTTGAGGAGGAGTAAATTGGTTTCCTTTGTTTCAATCTCCCCAGTTGCCTGCAACAAAGATTTTTGTTCTTTTTCACACTCTCTCCAATTAAAACTGCAGTTAACTAATTTCTAGTAATCAGTACAGAGTCAATTACAAGGTTTTCATGAGGGAAAAGAAAGCAATTTTATTAATTGCTGAACCCAAAATGATAACAACAATGTAATGGCAAGTATACGTGCACATACAGGTGTAAAATTAAGAGGCAATAGTATATAATACACAAGAAATAGGAAAGATATATACAGCTTAAAGTCTTTAGGATGTCCCTGAGGCATAATGTTTCGACCTGAGACAACGGTTATTTTGTTGGTCCCTTGAATCATCAGTCGTGATTATTTTCAGTTATCCTTTACATTCTCATTGTTCTGATATTTCTTTTCAATCAGAATTGTCACTGGGCATATTTTCTTCTTGAGAGGCAGAGACAGCACAAACTCCAGTTATTTCCAATTTTACAATCAAAATTCTGAATCTTCTCTCCTGCCACAAAAAAGCAGCTTGAAATACAAGCTTGTTTTTTGCATTTTATCTGCAGAAGTTATGTTGTTCATGTTATTTACCTATTGTTGTTCAGGCTCTTTCTGCCATGTTATGGGCTGCTTTTTCATGAAATGAGAGGAAGGGACAGATTGATTAGATTATATTCCCTACAGTATGGAAACTGGCCCTTCAGCACAACAAGTCCACATCGACCCTCCGAAGAGTAACCCGCCCAGACCCATTGTCCTACCCTATATTTACCCCTGACTAATGCACCTAACATTATGGACAATTAGCATGGCCAATTCACCTAACCTGCACGTCTTTGGATTGGGGGAGGAAACCGGAGCACCTGGAGGAAACCCACGCAGATACAGGGAGAATGTGCAAACTCCACACAGACAGTCACCCAAAGGTGGAATTGAACCCTGGTCCCAGGCGCTGTGAGGCAGCAGTGGCTAACCACTGAGCCACCATGCCGCTATTGAGTGAAGTTAAAGTTGTTGGCACAGCTGTTGGTGCAGGAGAAGGTGGGCAAAAGATGGTGAGGTATTCACAGGGAGTGAGGATACACTGCACACGCCATGCACAGTTAGTGGTGTAGGAGTTTGGGCAGGTTAGACCAAGTGAGAGAAGATGTTCTATTAAATTGTCAGAGTTACAGAGTATGGACTTTACTGGAAGGTGGTTGCTGTAGCAGAGATGAAGTGAGTGTTAGGGTGCAGAAATAAATGTGTGGCACTTACCCTGGCATAGTGGAGTAATTCACTGACACTTTTATAGTTCCCCTGCACTATGGAGACAGCACCGATCCAGGTGACAACTTCAGACCAGAGTTTAGTGGCATGACCTCTGCTGCTGGTCTTCCAGGAAGAAACTCTACTGCTTTGCAATCTTCAGATCTCTGCTGGAGAATCTTGGTGGAATCTTCCCTTCTCAAGAGTCTTCAGAAAAAGTGCTCAACCAAACAAGGCAGCTTCAGAATGCCAGTGCTTATTTGCGTGTACAGTGACTGTTTAAAGATGGTGTACAGATTGCCAGTGTTTCAGCAGATATCCACAGATTGGCAAGTTGTTCTGGAAATGGCATCTGGATGCCGTGGGGGCAGAGTCGGTAGTTAATGAGGTGTGTGTGTTAAGGTATAGTGAGAAATCCCTTTAAGCCAAATAGCTTGCACTTAGCTTTAAAAAATGCATAAGACTAGTTCACTGTTTTTATGTTTTTTAAAATGCTTTCAGTCCATAAACATCCCAGATTTTAAAATCTGATGTTGGAATTCAGAAAACAACAGTCTACATTTTCTCACCATCATGACACTTCTAATATTTATGATTTTGTTGTGCTTAGTTTAGGGTTCTGGTTTGCAATCAGTAATCTGCTGACTTTAGATGGTTCGAATTACCCACTAGATCCCTGGTTCTAGACACTGGACTTATTTAGGGAATGTAAAAGGAAGAAGGCAGTAGACAGGTGTTTCTGGGCAAAAGAATCTCTACATTTATTAAATACAAAATGTAAGTATAATACAAGAAATACAGGTAAAAGCCCCAAATTGTGAAACTAATGTTATCAATTATACAGAGGACAGTAAATAAATTAATTGAATTAATAAAGTTCTTAAATATTAAATTAAACACAGATTAAACACTATTTGAACCTAATCACAGAAACTTTAGTCAGGCTTCCTACCCTTGGGGTCCTGGCACTTTCACCACTCACCTTCCCCTCCCTGTTAGCTAGGTTGGAAACTTTGGGGTCTCGGGAGTTTAAGCTCACCACTGGGGAAAACACAATTTCAAAGTACAGCTGGCTGTTCCCGCTTGCCGTACCCAGTGCCTGAAAGAAGAATTCTGACTGCATAGACCTTCAGTCGGGATTAGTCTGCTAATGCAGTAGAATGCGGATTGGATCTACCAGGTGAGTAATTGGTTTTCCTTACTTTCTGGTGGTTTTGCGGGTGGGTTTTCACCTCAGGATGTGGCTGAGGCTTTGTGGTGTTGATCAGATCATTGGTTTTGGAGGTTGTTGGATCTCAGGTTTACTGGTCATGGTTAGTTACTGTTGGTTCCCCGGCTCAGAAGTGGCCTGTGTTGGTACTCCTCGGAATTGCTGTCAAGTTTCACTTTCTGGAGAGAGTTATTGGAAAAAGCTGCTGGAATTAGCTGTTGGCTCTGCAGAACACTTCTGGGGATAGCTCTTTGGCAGTCTTGTGGAATCGTTGTCTTTGGAACATTCTGTGGGTTAGTCCCTTGGAACACCTCTTGGGGAATAGCTGAGGGAATTACTGCCTGGAACACCTCCTGGGGAATAGCCATGGGATTCACTGCTTTAGGTGAGGCCAGGCCTTTAAATTATACTGATTGTAGGCCCTATATCTTTTAGACAATTCTGTGCTTGCCATTATGTTTCTGGTGCTGTTTATGAAGCTGTTTGGGTTTCCTGATAGTTAAGAGTATGTGTGAATGGATTTTGATTGAAATTGAATGTCTGGTATCTGTGTAGGCCCCATACTGTCTGTGCTGGGTAGCCCAAGGTGCAAAAGTTAGTTTCAGTCCAGAACATTAGATTTGGTTTATTGTTCTCTTAGAGTGCAGGTGTAATTTGGACTTCCAGGCTGGTGGGGATAGTCTTGGTAGTGGTAGTGGTGGTGGTGGAGTTAGAGGTGGTGGCAGAGGTGGACGTGGTGGTAGTGGTGGAGGAGGAGCTGGCGATAGAGGGGGTAGAGGAGGAAGTAGTAGTGGAGGTGATGGAGGTGGTAGAGGTGGATGTTGTGGTGGAAGGGTGGAGGTGGTGATGGTGGAGGTGGTGATGGTTTTAATGGTTG